>NW_019943242.1:0-37644 GCF_002910315.2 Salvelinus sp. IW2-2015 | reverse complement strand
TCTCTCAACTGTGTCTCTCTCTCAACTGTGTCTCTTCTCTCAACTGTGACTGCAGAGGTTTATCATAGTTTCTCAGAAAGGCTGATGCTCATTTTGCTGCCTCTACATTTACAAAAGGAAGTGAGACATGCCTTGGGTATTGTTGTCGGTTCTGAGCCTTGCTTTTAAAGTTTGTGTGCATTAAAGAAAGCACCTGGCTGAGTTTAATGGAAGTTCTGTCTTAAACAGCAAGAAAAAAGGGGCTCCTTTTTGTATCAAAGATTTTGCAAGTGTTCTGTCTAAAGTGTGTGTGTGCGTGTGCATGCATGGATGTGTCAGGGTGTGTGCATGTATTGGCATACATACAGTTGAAGTTGAAGTTTACATGTACCATAGCCATATACATTTTAACTCAGTTTTTTACAATTCCTGACATTTAATCCTAGTAAAAATTCCCTGTTTAGGTCAGTTAGGATCACCACTTATTTTTAAGAATGTGAAATGTCAGAATAATAGTAGAGAGAATGATTTATTTCAGATTTGATTTCTTTCATCACATCCCAGTGGGTCAGAAGGTTACAATACACTCAATTAGTATTTGGTAGCATTGCCTTTAAATTGTTTAACTTGTGTCAAACGTTTCAGGTAGCATTCCACAAGCTTCCCACAATAAGTTGGGGTGAATTTTGGCCCATTCCACCTGACAGAGCTGGTGTAACTGAGTCAGGTTTGTAGGCCTCCTTGCTTGCACACACTTTCTCAGTTCTGCCCACACATTTTCTATGGATTGAGGTCAGGGCTTTGTGATGGCCTCTCTAATACCTTGACTTTGCTGTCCTTAAGCCATTTTGCCACAACTTTGGAAGTATGCTTGGGGTCATTGTCCATTTGGAAGACCCAAGCGACCCAAGCGTCCAAGCTTTAACTTCCTGACGGATGTCTTGAGATTTGCTTCAATTTTTCACATAAATTTTGCTGCCTCATGATGCCATTTATTTTCTGAAGTGCACCAGACCCTCCTGCAGCAAAGCCACCCCACAACATGATGCTGCCACCCCTGTGCTCACAGTTGTGATGGTGTTCTTTGGCTTGCAAGCCTCCCCCTTTTCCTCTAAACATAACGATGGTCATTATGGCCAAACAGTTCTATTTGTGTTTTAATCAGACCAGAGGACATTTCTCCAAAAAGTACGCTCTTTGTCCCCATGTGCAGTTGGCAAACCGTAGTCTGGCTTTTTTATGGCGGTTTTGGAGCAGTGGCTTCTTCCTTGCTGAGCGGCCTTTCAGGTTATGTTGACATAGGACTTGTTTTACTGTGGATATAGATACTTTTGTACCTGTTTCCTCCAGCATCTTACAAAGGTCTTTTGCTATTGTTCTGGGACTGATTTGCACTTTTCGCACCAAAGTACGTTCATCTCTAGGAGACAGAACACTTCTCCTTCCTGAGCGGTTTATGACGGCTGCGTGGTCCCATGTTTATACTTGCATACTATTGTTTGTACAGATGAACGTGGTACCTTCAGGCGTTTGGAAATTGCTCCCAAGGATGAACCAGACTTGTGGAGGTCTACAATTTTTTGGCTGATTTCTTTTGATTTTCCCATGATGAGGCACTGAGTTTGAAGGTAGGCCTTGAAATACAATCCACAGGTACACCTCCAATTAACTCAAATGATGTCAATTAGCCTATCAGAAGCTTCTAAAGCCATGACATAATTTCTGGAATTCCAAGCTGTTTTAAAGCAGTCAACTTAGTGTATGTAAAACTTCTGACGCACTGAATTGTGATACAGTGAATTATAAGTGAAATAATCTGTCTGTAAACAATTGTTGGAAAAATTACATGTGTCATGCACCAAAGTAGATGTCCTAACTGACTTGCCAAAACTATAGTTTGTTAACAAGAAATTTGAGAAGGGGTTGAAAAACAAGTTTTAATGACTTCAACCTAAATGTATGTAAACTTCCGACTTCAACTGTACACATACCTGATGTGTGTGATTAATGTGAGTGATTTGGCTCAGTGTAGGCCTACCCAGTAACTGCAGACATAAAAATTCTTACTTTTGACTTTTGACAGAAGTCTTCCTGTAGGAGACAGAAAGAAAAAGGATAGCTGTTGAGAATCAGACAGCAGTGCAGCTCTGCAGCTCTGCACAATACTCCCCACCACTGGGGATGGTAACAGTCAGCACCCAGGGATCTCTACACAAGACTACATCAGAGAAACTCATAATGGCTGCATGTTTTTATTTACAAAATGCAGTATGTACAAAAGTTCATAGAAAAAAACAACAACATTAATTGAAGACCAGCAGACAAACAAAAAAATATTCACATTCCACTGCATTGTAAACATCATATGAATTTGATCAGAAATATTGGACAATATTTTATTTGCTGTAGCTTGCTCAATATAAAACACTTGTTAGTGTTTAGTTAGCTTGCGAAGAATATGTTTTTTTATACATATGGCTATGTTGTATGGTATGTTGTATAGGTACGTAACGGTTTCTTATAGCTATAATATAGAACTCTGGTGTGCAGACAGTAAATTAAAAGGTTGTTATTCTATACATAATCTTGACTTCAGTTGTACTTTCAGTGCAACAATTACGTGTGCATGTCAGTCACTTGATTGACAAAGCTTACTGCATTAGAACAGCTAGAATGGACAGACTGAGAAGAAAAAGCCAAACAGTGCTCCAAAACACATGCAAAAAGAAAAGGGTATTCATTCAAAAGCAGGGAATCTTTTTAATTTTATTCTTGCATTTTGTGTGCGCCATTGAAGAGATCCCCTTCAGTAACTATAGCAACCGCTCCACAGTAGCATCCACAGTAGCAGTCCACATAACAGGAGGCTCCAATGTAAGCCGTCATTGTAAATAAGAATTTGTTCTTAACTGACTTGCCTAGTTAAATAAAGGTTTAAAAAAAACAAAGACCCAGAAAGAACTAATAGGAGCCCACCTTTGGATGTTGGGTCCTATTGGTTGGTGGAGTGTGTAACCTCATCCCTGTTTCCCCTTCATTCTCCCTGTGAACTGCTCGTGTGGTTAATAACCTCACTTTTTTACTTTCCAGAGCTCCCTTTCTTCCTCCCCAGCAGGAGAGGCCAGAGTGGGGAAGGACAAGTGTCCACCGGGGCCGAGCACCCCAGCTCCAGCCATTTGAGAAAACAGATGAAGTGAAGTTGAGAAGTTTCTCCGGAGAGGAGGAGACGGAGGGAAGAACTGAAGGGTCAGGATCCTCAAATCTCTGTGAGAGAGGGATGTGATAAGGAGGAGAGGAAAGGTGGATAAGGGAGGAGAGGAGTTGTTATTAAAAAAACATACAGTGCAAGCACTGTCATTGATTGATAGCCTTTTCTTTGGGAGTTAACCTCTGTGATATACATTGCCACATTATAGTGGACCTGAACAGGAAAACTATGCACTGGTTATAGCATAGTCAAGCCACATTCAGGAAAAAACCTTTATTCTCCCCCGTTTTAGCCCTTTTCTGTCATTTTTTGACTATAACAACAAGGCATCTTTATAGTGTTTTGTTTGCATTTGCAGGGGCACAGTTATGTTTATTTTACCAGTACTTAGTCCAAAATGTTTAAGGCTGCTGCGTCTCTTTTGAGTACATGCTGCTACTTGTTCAACCCCTCTGGCAACCTACAGTACACTCTCTCTTTCCAAAACAGTTCATATAGACTACTAGAGTCATAGCCTCGGGAAGTAGTTTGGGGAAGAAAGTTTTTCTGGCAATACAGACGGCTATATTGTTTCGCTAATACAGGACCAATGCAATTGCTGCACCCTCAGCCCCCATACCTCCCGCGGTTATAACTGGAGTATGTCCACGACATGGTATACCTACCCCTTTTGTCATACCCCTGTCATCCAGGGCTTGTATAAGGTTGGAGATGAATTCGAAGCTATGGTGCTCTGGCCACAGCTGGCTGCGGAGCTGGAGCCAGGAGTCAGAGAGAACAGTCGCAGCTCGGAACACACAACACTGGAGGGACAGCCGAGGCAGAAGTAGGATTTTAGACACAGAGGTTACGCTGATGATTTGAATAAACGGAGCACAACACAGAGCTGATCATCATTGTGCTAATCAGAGGTTATTGATTATCCTGCCCAGTAACGCTGACAACAACACAAATTTAGACTTCAGAGTACTGGAACCAGTGGAGGCTGCCGAGGGGAGGACGGCTCATAATAATGTTTGGAAGGGAGCGAATTGAATGGCGCCAAACACATGGAAAACCAGTGTTTGATACTGTATATTTGATACCATTCCACAAACTCCGCTCCAGCCATTACCATGAGCCGGTCCTCCCGCATTGCTCAACAGAGAATCAGAATGAAGGATTTAATGATAGACATAGCAGATACACTAAGTGTGACATGTTTGTATAAAACACGAGAATAAATAATTTACTAAAATGGTGTCATTTAATCGATAGATAGTGCCTCACCGGATCTGTGTTGCACAGCAGGTTGACATTGTAGTGGTGGGAAATCCAATAGTCTTTAGGGAACACCTTACGCTTGGAGGAAAAAACTGGTTCAGGAATTACAGTATACACAAGAGCATCTATGCCAATAGACAAAACATCAAATTGATAAAACATGTAACCACTAGGAAGTGAAAGCATATTTGTTTAAACCACTGTCATTACTCAGGGTGCATGCAGGTACAAAAGGATAGCCACAACGTTCAACTCACAAATCCAGCGTGGTCTGAGTTAAGGGTGGTTTGAAGATTCTTGACAACCTCCCTCAAAAAGTCATCACATCCACTACCTTGGAGTGTCAATATTGATAGCAACAGTAAAACTGTGTGAGAGAGATCGAAGTATAGAGAGATAGTGAGATGCAGCAGGTTAATGGATGGAACATTTCTGTGTCCTGCCCATGTGGTTCCAGCCACATGCTTAATGAGAAACATCATGACTTCATGTTGACTTGCGAAAATTAACTACAAACCTAAATTACAGAACCACTATATGAATTACAGTACAATTGTAATGTGGTCAAATTAATCAAACAAATACAAATTCAATCAATTAACTTTTGTATACTCTGAATTGATGTAATCACTGAATTCCTCTTACCTGATCGTGACATCCTTTTATCTTCATGAGAAAGGCCACTTCTCCATTTCTGTGGTTGAAAGCATGCAATAAGCATGCAGATTAAATAAATCCTCTGGTCTGACTAGGCAAAGTTTCCTCAGCGGTTCCTTCAAGTGTGTGACACAGAGAGAGAGAGAGCGAGAGCTCTGAGTCTTTTCTTTTTCCTCTACTGTTGAGACTCCAGCTTAGTTGACCTCTTTTTTAGAATGCCTCCTTTTGTCTCCCTGGTACTTTCCAAATCTCCTCACCCCCTTCTCTCTCTCACGCAATCTGCACTGCGCTCTCACTTTGGATTTCCCGACCTCTCAGCCTGTCAAGCTGCAGCCTTTCCCTTTCCTTCTCTCTCTCTCACTCTCCTTTCCCTTTCCCTGTTGACCCAGTATATTACAGACCTCACTCTCTGCGCACCCTTTAAATTGGCTAATGGACAGAGTGGGGGAAACAGACCCGCTATCTCTCTCTCGCCCTCTGGGCAGTCTGTCTGTGTGAGCTCAGACAGAGGCTAGCCTGAAAGTGAAAGTGCTTAATATCTGCTCCCTGTACATCTCTCAGCCCCTCCCACCACCAGTCATTTCACTTCCCTATTGACTGACCAAGCCCCCTCTCCCTCTTAATTCAATTAAATTCAATTCAATGGGCTTTATTGGCATGGGAAACATATGTTTACATTGTCAGAGCAAGTGAAATAGATAAACAAAAGTGAAATAAAAAATAAACAGTAAACATTACACTCACAAAATTCCCTCTCTCACCTTCTCTCTGCCCCCCCCCCCCCCCCCCCAATCCAAACAAGGCCTCAGAAGGCTTAAGTCATGCCATATGTTTTCAATCCACCTCCCACACCCATGAGCTTGTGTGGATGCCTCCTTGTCTCCAGTGAGCCAGTTAGCAATACTCATCCTGTTGAGTCACCACACAAAGGGAATCTCATAAATCCAGAATTATCTTGTATTTTTTTTAGGCTAAAAGGATTGCAACACTGACTGACATACGCTGCAAGTCATTCAAGTGTGCAAAGCTTAGATACTTCCTCACATTTGACTTTTTGTTATGACAAACTAGTATTGAGAAAGTGAGTGGGGATCAGAAGTAGATCAATTAGTACATTGTCATGTTCAAGTTTTACATAGTAATTGTTGTAGTACTACTTCTTGTGTCACTTCCATTTTGAACATGGGCCAAGAGAAACAGTGAATGTTCCAGAGATCCAAAGGGAAAAGGAAGACAGAGTTCTGCAGTCCAACAGACCAACATTCTTCAGCCTCCCAGAGGCACCATCAGTCTTAACTCTTTTCACCTTGGTCCTCTGCATAGGGCAGTAGGATGATCCCTGATCCCTCAGGTCAGTTTAGCATATTCTTCCTTTATGGTTCAGGTTAAGAAGTGGGAAGGATAAGATGGTCTGAGATCTGTGTCTAAGAGCTTCTACCCAGAGTGCCCTCTGTAATTATTGAGACAGCGAAACATTTTTTATTATTATTTTGGTTCTGTACTCCAGCACTTTGGATTTGAAATTATACAATGACTATGAGGTTAAAGTGCAGACTGGCAGCTTTAATTTCAAGGTATTTTCCTCCATATCGGGTGAACAGTTTAGAAATTATAGCACTTTTTTGTACATAGTCCCTTCATTTTAGGGGACCAAAAGTATTGGGACAAATTCACTTATATGTGTATTAAAGTAGTCAAAAGTGTAGTACTTGGCCCCATATTCCTAGCACGCAATGATTACATCAAGCTTGTGACTTGGAGTCACTTTTATTGTAAATAAGAATATAACATGTTTCTAAACACTTCTACATTAATGTGGATGCTACCATGATTACGGATAGTCCTGAATTAATCGTAAATAATGATGGACAAAGTTACAGACTCAAAAATATCATAGCCTCAGAAATTGGCAACTAACTTCACCTCAGATTGCACCTCACAGTTCAAGTAACAGACACATCTCAACATCAACTGTTCAGAGGAGACTGCGTGAATCAGGCCTTCATGGTCAAATTACTGTAATGAAACCACTACTAAAGGACACCTATAAGAAGAAGAGACTTGCTTGGGCCAAGAAACACAATCAATGGACATTAGACTTGTGGAAATCTGTACTTTGGTCTGATGATTCCAGATTTGAGATTCTTTGTTCCAACCGCCGTGTCTTTGTAAGAATTTAAGGCACACTTAACCAGCATGGCTACCACAGCATTCAACAGCGATATGCCATCCCATCTGGTTTGCGCTTAGTGGGACTATCATTTGTTTTTCAACAGGAAAATGACCCAAAACACACCTCCAGGCTGTGTAAGGGATATTTGACCAAGAAGGAGAGTGATGGAGTGCTGCATCAGATGATCAGGCCTCCAATCCCCCGACCTCAACCCAATTGAGATGGTTTGGGATGAGTTGGACCGCAGAGTGAAGGAAAAGCAGCCAACAAGTGCTCACCATATGTGGGAACTCCTTCAAGACTGTCGGAAAAACATTCCAGGTGAAGCTGGTTGAGAGAATGCCAAGAGTGTGCAAATCTGTTATCAAGGCAAAGGGTGGCCACTTTGAAGAATCTAAAATCTATATTTCATAATTTGTCATAATAAAGAAAAACCCTTGAATGAGTAGGTGTGTCCAAACGTTTGAGTGGTACTGTACATACGAGGTAAAAATAATAAAAACAAAGCCTCGTGCCAGTGGATTTTACAAGTCTGCAGAATTCACCAAAAGTCTTTCGAAAGGGATCAAATAACTGCGAAAACAACAATTTAGTTTTAATAATGAGTTATTAGCTCGTCAGTGAAGAAGCCCCCTGCTGATGTGGTAGTGTACAACACAATGATATGTTGAGGGACTGAGATCTCATTATGCAAGGGTTTTTATGTTGCGTGTCACCCGAAGACCTAGAACTGTTGTTTTACACCACTTGAGGTCTCTTGGCTGACAGCCACTCATTGTAAAAAAAAGTATGTGAGAGGGAACTGGCAAAGGACACAAGTTTTTTCCCCTCCACTCTTTTTCTTCTCCCATCTTTCTTTGATTTAATGATTCTCCAAAAGATGGTGCCAGTTGGGAAAAAAGGATGAATGCCACACCAATATTTCAGTTTCAGCTCAAGTTATTTTATTTGAATATCTCTGTACAATGTGTTAACAAACTATTGAAATTTTTATAATAAGTCAGACATAAAATTGTGGATAGTGTTCCTATAATAATTCCCTTTGATTAATAAAAAAAAAAGATACATTATGTAAAACGTAATAAGTAATTAGTATCTGAATAAATTATTAATTTAAAACTGACCCATGAAGTGGCTTTTTGTTCTTTATGGTGAAGAATGGGTTTTAATCAAGTCAGCACCTGGACACACACATATCCCTTAGTCAGTCTATCTGTCATTACTCACTCATTCACACTCGTTTTCTTTCCCTTTCTCTCTGTCTGTCCAAATACAGTAGTAGATGCATGCAGAGGGTGCTGGGAGGAGGAGCTAATCGACGGGCTTATTGTAATGGCTGGAAAGGTATAAATGGAACGGTGTCAAACACATCAAACATATGGAAATCACGTTTGATTCTGTTCCATTTATTCCATTCCAGCCATTACAATGAGCCCACCCTCCTATACCTCCTCCCACCAGTCTCCTATACTGAGATACAGTATATTTCACTCCAGCTGAATGGTCTCTCCCGCTACCTCTCATCTTCTCCTCCACTGCTCTCTCACTGGCTAAGGGGCCTCTCCCCTCCTCTGACAGCGGTCATCAGATGGCTCTTGTAGGTCTTGCTGAGTCCCGTCATCCAGAACTTGAGCAGCRTGACGTTGTCCTCCTCCCCAGYCCCCGTGGCACCCAGCAGGGCCAACACCTTCTGGGTGTCCTCCCTCCCACGCCCATCTACCTTGGAGAACTTAAACAGCACCTTCACTTTACTAAGGAATTGAAGGGATAGAGAGAGGGGGTTAAGGGGAGGATGGGTATGGATAGAAGTGGGAGGGAGAGGAGTTATTGGAATTTCCCAATGATTCTGGTCTACATTAAGCATTCCACATCATCCTGTACTGCACAGCCAATGTAACCAGGCTGGGGCTTTGGGGGGTTTCATAGGGGGACTTGTTTGACTCTTTAATGCCACTATCTACAGTTGCATACCTACATACCTCTGTTTAGAAAAAGCCAAAGAAATGAAACGTCAAAGTTTAAGGAAATTCCCTGCTAATCAGAGGGGTTGTTGTTACTCACTTCATCCACTCCTCCTTCAGACACAGCAGACAGTGAGAGACCACGTCCACTGACAGGTTCTCATTGGACAACGCCACCTCGATCTTATTCAACAACGTGGGACCTGAGAGAGGGGTGGGGGGAAGAGAGAGAGGAATAAAGAGCAAGGGAGGGGGGGTAATAGGGGTGAAGAGAGACAGGGGTGAAGAGAGACAGGGAGAGAGCACGAGAGATGCAGGTCAATAAATTGAAACTGGAAAGTTAATGGAGGGAAATTTCACACGACTAATTGCATCTCTTTGACCTTTGCCATGATTGTTAACTAGAGATGCCTTGAAGAAGACATGTATAATGTATACCTTCATGTTGATGATGTATACAGTATATTGTCCAGATGGGGTATATCCTCACCTTTATCTGTAGGCTGTGAGTTGGTACTYCTGATGTTGAACTGGTAGAGTGAGAGGATGTCTTCACCACAAGCAGCAGAGTACAGAGAGCCCCTCTCCACACTGACCACATCCACCAACACTGAGAACTCTGGGAAGGGACACAGCAAGATGGACATATTTTATGGATATTTTAGGATTCGAAACCTTATGAAAACCTTTTATTTGTTATTTGTTCTGTTCGCACTTATAACTAATATCATTATCATACAGTATTTTATTATTAGCATATTACTATCATACGTAATAGTGATTATAAGCAGACCTTCAAATAAAGCAGTAACCACAGTGATGTATTCTGGGTTTGTGTACCTGAGGAACTGACGTGTGTGGGGATGGGCACGTCAGGGCTGAGGCCCAGGAAGTTACATCGGTATGCTTCCTCATACTGGGCGCTGTACGTCACAGAGCGGACACAGCCCACCGGTAGCAAGGTCTGATGGGATATATACCAAACCGTGTGATTAGCGATGAATGTTAGGAGGAATATTCTTTAAAGGGGGATACGATGAGTAAACTTTTGATTGACTGACCTTCAACATGGTGAATGCTGAATGGATGAGCCCTGGGTCAGCCCCTCTCAATATGACCTGATTTCCCATGAGCACGTGCCATGCTAGCTGGCGGAAATCAGTGGTCCCGAGCACCTGCGTACCAATCAGATAACAGATATCATCACAAGGAAACAGACAAGAAATGCATTCACAAAATAAGAGGATATTGGTTTCCCTCTTTAACCAATTGGCTCACAAAGTTGTTGTTTTTGAAACCAAGTGGTTAACAGAATTAAGTATGGCGTATGATGTGCTAGAAATGAAAGTGTTCATGATGTGGTAGGGAGAAAGGCACACCAATGTTTACCTGTCTTAAATGTCTCAAGGACCTGAACTTTGGACCAGGATACCCCTCTGCTTTCCCCTCGTCAAACAAGAAGTCTCTGTACAGCTCGCTCTCCGATTGGTGGCACTGGGGTCTAGACCCACCCCCTTCTGCTCCTTCCCAGCAACTCATTTCCTCCTCTTGCTCTGAGAAGACAACAGGACATTGTTAAAAAGACATACAAAACACCCAATATCGGGACTAATTCCAAGATATATACTGTATATATACTGTTATTTTATTTTAATTGATTTAGCCAGGATAGTAAACAAAGTAACAATTGCAACTATTTTCCTGATTGGAAGTATTCAAGTTTCATAGCGACTTGCAATATCAGAGCTGAACAGGGGGGAGCAATGGAAACATTTTTGTCCCAAAAATGGTAATCAGAATGGAATTTGTGTGATATGGTTGAGTGAATCACATTGTAGCTCTCTGTCCTCATGGTCTAACCGTGTTAATCACACATTTACTGTAAACACAGACTCCTGTTCAACTCTGACACACTGGGCAAACACATGACTTCTCATGATAATGCTGTCAGGAATGCTTTACCCAGATATCAGATTACACCCTTTTTATTTACTTCTTTTAACTTGAGCCATATGGGGTAATATGTCTCTCTGACTAGTGTTAAACTGGTCTCACGGTGTCTCCCACCTCTAGAGTTATCCTGTCTGTCTGCCTGTCTGTCTCTCTATGAGCACCAGCGTGTACCTGTCTAACCGTTTATTCGGGCGACCTGTCTGTCTCTCTATGAGCACCAGCCCATACCTGTCTGTCTCTCTATGAGCACCAGCACATACCTGTCTGTCTCTCTATGAGCACCAGTGTGNCATACCTGTCTGTCTCTCTATGAGCACCAGTGTGTACCTGTCTGTCTCTCTATGAGCACCAGCACATACCTGTCTGTCTCTCTATGAGCACCAGCGCGTACCTGTCTGTCTCTCTATGAGTACCAGCGCGTACCTGTCTGTCTCTCTATGAGCACCTTGCGTACCTGTCTATCTCTCTATGAGCACCCGTGCATACCTGTCTGTCTCTCTATGAGCACCCGTGCGTACCTGTCTGTTGCTCTATGAGCACCCGTGCGTACCTGTCTGTCGCTCTATGAGCCCCCGTGCGTACCTGTCTGTCTCTCTATGAGCACCCGTGCGTACCTGTCTGTCTCTCTATAAGAACCAGTGTGTACCTGTCTGTCTCTCTATGAGCACCCGTGCGTACCTGTCTGTCTCTCTATAAGAACCAGTGTGTCCTCTGTGGGAGCTCCCTCCAGCAGCTTCTCTGTCAGACGACTACCACAGGCCTTCAGTAACCTGCAGTAGAGGAGAAAACACAAGAGAGTGTATCAAACAACTGGGATAGACAGATAGAACACTGTACGACTACCCCTGATGTTGACTGTATGTCTGCTATTGTTTAGATTAGTAACCTTAGTGATCGTTAGCGACAGTTAGCTGTCTCACCAGCTGAAGGAGGAGTGTAGGCTGGCCCAGAGGTTGGTGTGCTGGGTGAGGGAGGGCAGGGAGCGGGCCGCGTTACCACTCCTCTGGTGGGGGAAGACAGCAGGAGAGAACACACTGTTCATCCTCACCGCCCTCTGAGGACACACACACTGCTCACTGTCAAACACCTGTAGAGGATAGGGGGAGGGGGGAGAAATTAGAGGGAGAGAAGTCAAACATGGCCCCCCTATTCTGTCTGGTAGTAAGAGTTAGTATTCATGTTTATTTGTCTTATGTTTAATGTTCACGTTATGAATAGTAAGCATGTTTTAATGTGTGTGTATATATCTATGTCCCATACATTTAACATGGTGTGTTAGTRTGTGTGTGTGTCCTTACCTTCAGTGCTGTGCTCTGTAGACTCTGTATAGTGAGTCTGAGGTGGCGCAGCAGGAAGGGCCAGGAGTTGATGAGGTAGATCCTGTCCATGGCTACCATGACYATACTGTACCACCGCTGGAAGCCCCGGGCCAGGCTGTCCTTGATGAAGAATGTGTGAGAGAACACAAAACCATGCTGCTCATCCCCAAAGAAGATAGGACCCTCACGACCTGGACACACCTAGAGAGGCAGGGAGGGAGAGAGGCAGATGAGAGAGGGAGGGTACTGAGGCGAGAACAGACATTAGGAACAGAGCAAATGGAATGGCATCAAACACCTGGAAATCAGGTTTGATGTATTTGATACCATTCCACTGACTCCGCTCCCGTCATTACCACAAGCCCGTTCTCCCCAATTAAGGTGCCTCCAACCTCCTGTGATATCTATCTATCTATCTATCTATCTATCTATCTATCTATCTATCTATCTATCTATCAGGGGTCTCCAACAGGTAGATCACGCAGTAGCTCGCAGCCCACCAATGAGTAGCTCACCAAACAATTCTGAAAGTACATGCAATTTTCCACCGCAAACAAATCTCACAAGTAGACTCAGGCACTGCAAGCTCCCAGTTACTATCTAATCAACGCAACATTGACATTATCCCACCTCTGGTTAGTCACCAGGGCCTAAAGTCACGTTACCCTAAATGTGCAGGTGAACATTTTTGTCTCATCTGTGATATTTTGGTTAAAATAATGAAATTAAACAATTTAATTGCTTCTTACTAGTAATACATTTATTGCTTTACAAACATTAAAAAGCATGTCATCTGTTTGAGTGTTTTAATTTTTTTATAATTATTTATTACAAAAAACACAAGGAAGGGGTAACATTAACGTATTAGAACATGAAGGACAAACACTACAGCATCAAGACACTATCAAATATGTATCAGTCTTTCCGCCACAGAGCCATCCTTATGTGTGAGGGTGCATGATAGTGATATAAAATATGTCATAGTTTCCTTTTTCATGATCACAATCTTGTGAAACCCGATCCCGCCAAGATCCCCCCCACCGTTCCCCAATAGCTCTCTCAACCATTCGAGACCCCTCCCACAGTCGCCCCCCCCCGGGGGAAAAAAACAACAACAATTAATTCCATTCCCCACCCCCAAGAACCCCCCAATGCACCAACAACCAAGAGAATGAACTAAAGAGACAAAAGGAAAAGACAGAAGAAAACAGCAAACAACAATGCAAATAAAACATAAATAAAATAATAAATTTAAAACAAAGACATCAAGGACAACTGAAATCATAACAGCAATGCCTACTTTATATGTTTGTGTACATGTCTGGCACTATTACATGTACAGTGGGGCAAAAAAGTATTTAGTCAGCCACCAATTGTGCAAGTTCTGCCACGTAAAAAGATGAGGCCTGTAATTTTCATCATAGGTACACTTCAACTATGACAGACAAAATGAGGGGGAAAAAAAATCCAGAAAATCACATTGTAGGATTTTTAATTAATTAAATTTGCAAATTATGGTGGAAAATAAGTATTGACCGAGTATGTCTACTTCACCATCAGCCCATTTTATAGGTAAGCTGCAAGGTAATGTAAAAGTTGTATTTTTTAAGGATCCAATACGTAATATTGTACACTTATCATAATTAGGTTTTAGTCCAGAGAGTAGAGAAAAGTTATCTAGATCTTTAATGAGACATTGCAGGGATCTAGCTTGCGGACTTAACATAAAACTTGAGTCATCGGCATACATGGACACCTTTGTTTTTAAGCATTGGATTTCTAATCCTCTAATGTTGTTATTGGATCTGATTTTAATAGCTAGCATTTTGATGGACATACCGAATAGATATGGTGACAGCGGACACCCTCGTTTAACTCCTCTTGACAATTCAAAACTCTCTGAGAAGTAGCCGTTATTTACTATTTTACACCTGGGGTTGCTATACATTATTTTTACCCATTTTATAAGAAAATTACCGAAATTGAAAAAAATCCAGGCATTTATAAATAAAATTCAGTCTTACTTTATCAAATGCCTTTTCAAAATCCGCTATAAATACCATTCCTGGCTTCTTAAATGTTTCATGATGTTCTATTATTTCTAGTAGTTGTCGTATATTATCTCCAATGTATCGTCCATGTAAAAAAACTGTCTGATCAGGATGAACAATACCTGAGTGCTATGTATTTCGCTAGTATTTTTGCATCACAACATTGAAGTGTAAGGGGCCTCCAGTTTTTTTAGATAGACCGGGTCTTTATATTTGCCATCTGGGTCTTGTTTGAATAATAGAGAAATCAGACCTTCCTGTTGAGTGCCTGACAGACTACCATTTCTATAGGAGTAGTTAAAACAATCTAACAATGGAGCTTTTAGTATATAAAAAAATACTTGATATACCTCTACCGGTATGCCATCAAGCCCTTGGGTTTTTCCAGACTGAAAGGATTTAATAGCCTCAAAAAGTTCTTCCTCTGTAATTTGGCCTTCGCACTGATCTTTCTGTCCATTTGTTAATTTTCCATGTTTTATATTATTTGGAAAGAATTCCTTACCGTAATCTTCATTCAGTGGGAGACGATGAGACGGAAAAGAGAACATCTGCTTAAAATAATTAGCTTCCTCTTTTAAAATATCATTCGGAGAATCATAGATGACTCCGTCTTCAGTAACGAGTTTCTGTAAATTATTTTTGTTAGCGTTCCTGTATTGGAGATTCAGGAAGAATTTTGTGCATTTTTCTCCATATTCCATCCATTGCTTTATTTTTTGTAATAGATTACATTAGATCCTTCTTGAATAAGTTCCTCAAGTTCTTTTTGTTTTTCCTCTAACTTATTTTGTATCTCTGTAGTATCATTTTTATTGCTATCTAGGTATTATGAAGGTCAAAACTAGAGCTTTCAAATGTCTGATATTTAGAATTCAAGAAATAGGTTCTAGCAATATTTTGTTTATTCCCTTGCCTGTTTGCCTGTGAGCCAATGCCACAGATGTTAGAAAATTGAGACAAATTATGTGTGTAACAAATCTGAGTAGGTTGATGTGTATGATATTGGATATGATATAATGAGTGTGTATGATGTCTGTATAAGAGTAAGACTATAATGTGTGATGTCCAAATAAATAATAACTCTGCCAATTTGCATGTTTGAGTGTCTATGTGTGTAACATGTAGTGCGTATATCCTTAATTGTAATCCATATCGTATCCACATCATAGTTGCATCATAATTACCTTTAACATCATTGAAAAACACATCCCAGCATTTCCATAGCAATTGTTTCACATGATCATGAAAGAGACCTTGCATTACTCTAGAGATGGCTTCACTACAGAACAAATGTATTCCGTACAATATGTTATTATTCCCCAATGCCCCTATTTTGATATCTTCCCCTTGCTTGTTGTAAACATATATAAACTTGTAGACAAATATATAAAAAGGATAGACAAACAATAAACACATTAAATTATAAAACAGTTCTCGACAACAGAGAGAGAGAGAAGAGAAAAGAGAGTGAGAGAAGAGAGCGAGATCAGGTGTGTGTGTGTGTGTGTGTGTGTGTGTGTGTATAAGTCTGTATGTGTAAGCAAGCATGTAGTTGAGTACGTGTGTGTTCATATCCACTTCATAGTGTTCAGATATTTTAAACAGTTCCCATAACCTTCTTTTTTTTCGTAACCTGAAGTCCCTGTAGAATTTAGTACAGCCACGGTGTTATGGAGCTGTCTCGGAATAGCTGTCCATCTATAAAGAGTTTGTCCACAATGATAAAGGCATGCCTACCATCCATCCTTTGTTGTCTTTGTACCGATACAGTCTCTTACGATGTTCGTTTATCTCCTTTGGAAATTGGTCATTGAGACCGAATTTGGTCCCTTTAACTTCTCTGGGATATGTGGGACGCTAACGTCCCACTTGGCCAAAAGCCAGTAAAAATGCAGAGCGCCAAATTCAATTCAATTACTATAAAAATCAAACTTTCATGAAATCACACATGAAAGTCACCAAATTAAAGCTACACTTGTTGTGAATCCAACCAACATGTCTGATTTCAAAAAGGATTTACGGCGAAAGCACACCTTGCGATTATGTTAGGTCAGTACATAGCCACAGAAAAACACAGCCATTTTCCAGCCAAAGAGAGGAGTAACAAAAAGCAGAAATAGAGATAAGATTAATCACTAACCTTTGATGATCTTCATCAGATGACACTCATAGGACTTCATGTTACACAATACATGTATGTTTTGTTCGGTAAAGTTCATATTTCTATCCATAAATCTGAGTTTAGGCGGGACGCTACTGTCTCACTTGGCCAAAAGCGAGAGAAAATGCAGAGCACCAAATTCAAATAAATTACTATAAAAATCWAACTTTCATTAAATCACACATGAAAGACACCAAATTAAAGCTACACTGGTTATGAATCCAGCCAACATGTCAGAATTCAAATAGGCTTTTCGGCAACAGCAAACGATGCTATTATCTGTGTTAGCACCATAGTAAACAAAGAGAGAGAAGCATATTTCAACCCTGCAGYCGCGACACAAAACGCAGAAATAAAAATATAATTCATGCCTTACCTTTGATGAGCTTCTGTTGTTGTCACTCCAATATGTCCCATAAACATCACAAATGGTCCTTTTGTTAGATTAATTCCGTCGATATATATCCAAAATGTCCATTTATTTGGCGCGTTTGATCCAGAAAAAAACAGGTTCCAACTTGTGAAACGTGACTACAAAATATCTCAAAAGTTACCTGTAAACTTTGTCAAAACATTTCAAACTACTTTTATAATACAACTTTAGGTATTTTTTTACTTAAATAATCGATAAAATTGAAGACGGGATGATCTGTGTTCAATACAGGATTAAAACAAATTGTAGCTAGCTTTCTGGTCACGCGCCTCTAACTAACAGGACACTTCCAGTGACCCCCCCCGTTCAAGATGGCGTACTTCTTAATTACACAAAGGAAAAAACCTCAACCAATTTCTAAAGACTGTTGACATCCAGTGGAAGCGGTAGGAACTGCAAGAAGGTCAATTAGAAATCTGTATTCCCAATGAAAACACATTGAAAAGAGAGTGACCTCAAAATAAAAAAATCTGAATGGTTTGTCCTCGGGGTATCGCCTGCTAAATAAGTTCTGTTATACTCACAGACATGATTCAAACAGTTTTAGAAACTTCAGAGTGTTTTCTATCCAAATCAATATGCATATCTTATCTTCTGGGGATGAGTAGCTGGCAGTTGAACTTGGGTATGCTTTTCATCCAAACGTGAAAATGCTGCCCCCTATCCTAGAGAAGTTAAGCTCCCTTCCTCTGCTTTTGATCAGCTCCTTTTGTTGGTAGTGTTCAAATTTTGCGATGATCGGTCGGGGACCCATGGTCTTGTCGCTCCGAGCTCCAAGTCTGTGTACTCGGTGGAAAGCCACCTTGTTTAGTCTCTATAGGAAGTTTCAATTACATTAATTCTCTGATCGCGCCCTCTGGATTATTGGATGCGTCCTCAGGAATCCAGAAAAAAATTGATTTTCACGTATGCTACGACTTTGTATGTCTAGTAGAGTCTCCTTCATCGCCCTCTTTTCCCTGAGTAGACAATCCATGTTGGAATCGTGTATTTTTACCTTGGCTGTGAGTGTCTTGTTTTCTCTTTGGAGCTTGAGAATTTCACTCTGGCTGAACTCCAAACTCCCCCTCAGCCCTGCTACCGCCTCACACAACTTTTCCATTGTTGCATGGATTCCAGCCAGAGCACTAGCCTCTACCTCAATGATAAGTAAATCGTCCGTGTCTGTAGATTAATCAGTTTTTCTTTTTTTGTCGGGTTAAAGTTATTTTGTGTGGTAGGATCTTTCCACGAAGGGGTATGTTGTTCCTCCATAGCGTAAAGCTGTTGGTACTCGTCGATTTCCCTCAGGATCTGCTTGGTATCCAGATTGGCTCTATACTGCAACCAGTTGTTTTACGAAAAGATAACAATGAGTCTTTCCCACGACGATGACAGGTGTCTGTAATACAGCCAGCTAGCACTCGCGTAATCCACGCAACAACAAAAAAAGGAACACAAACTTGCAGTCCCAGCCGTAAAGGCTGGAATCCTTAGTAACAAAACTTTAGTTCGGATTAAAATCGATTTAATTAAAAACGTTTAATGTAAACAACAAACTGAGTGTAGACAGTACAGTGTCCTGTTGCGCGCTCTCTTTTTGAGTGTTTTGTTGGTGTAATGTTAGCGGGGGAAAAATATTTTGTCTGGTAAAAATTCTGAGTGGCTGGTAGATTTTTTTATCTACCTGCCACAGTGGCTGGTGGCCCAAACAGTAAATGTTATACCTTTTGGCTTAAAAAGTAAATGTTATGCCTAGTTGGCTTAAAAAGCCACACCCAATAGCTGCCAATTAATTTCCAGCAATATTGCACCTGTCTGTCTGTGTGGTGCACACATTTGTTCATCACTCCGTGTGTAGCCAGTTGATGTGATAAACATCTCGTGGGTTGATAGTAACACTTCCCCCAAAACCTTCTCAATTAAATGTTAACTGCAAAGTAGGTTTACCTGGCAGAAGTATATCATGAGTAATTATATCATTTGTATCTATTATTTGGTTATTTGCAAACTTTACCATGAAATGAGCAGCAGCAGCACAGAACCATCGCTAGACCGGCACATCCCTCACTCCCTAGATGCACGATTAAAAGGGCCAGAGGCGCAAAGTGGAACTACACTCCAAAATAATTCGTTTTTTGTTTTCTTCCAGACCCCCCCAAAAATTGTCTTCTGCTGTGATTTAAGCATTGACATGGGCTCAGCACATCCAATTTCATTGTTTCTCTATGAACAATTGTAATTTTCAGAGTGAAAATTCAAACTGAGAACATAATTTGGGAATATACAGTTGAAGTTGGAAGTTTACATACACCTTAGCCAAATACATTTAAACTCAGTTTTTCACAATTCCTGACATTTAATCCTAGTAAAAATTCCATGTCTAAGGTCAGTTAGGATCACCACTTTATATTAAGAATGTGAAATGTCAGAATAATAGTAGAGAGAATGATTTATTTCAGATTTTATTTATTTCATCACATTCCCAGTGGGTCAGAAGTTTACATACACTCAATTNGATTTTATTTATTTCATCACATTCCCAGTGGGTCAGAAGTTTACATACACTCAATTAGTATTTGGTAGCATTGCCTTTAAAGAGATTAACTTGGGTCAAACGTTTCAGGTAGCATTCCACAAGCTTCCCACAATAAGTTGGGTGAATTTTGGCCCATTCCTCCTGACAGAGCTGGTGTAACTGAGTCAGGATTGTAGGCCTCCTTGCTCGCACACGCTTCTTCAGTTCTGCCCACAATTTTTCTATAGGATCGAGGTCAGGGCTTTATGATGGCCACTCCAATACCTTGACTTTGCTGTCCTTAAGCCATTTTGCCACAACTTTGGAAGTATGCTTGGGGTCATTGTCCATTTGGAAGACCCATCTACAACCAAGCTTTAACTTCCTGACTGATGTCTTGAGATGATGCTTCAATATATCGACAATTTTCCTGCCTCATTGTGCCATCTATTATGTGAATTGCACCAGTCCCTCCTGCAGCAAAGCACCCCCACAACATGATGCTGCCACCCCCGTGCTTCACGGTTAGGATGGTGTTCTTTGGCTTGCAAGCCTCCACCTTTTTCCTCTAAACATAACAATGGATATTATGGCCAAACAGTTCTATTTTTGTTTCATCAGACCAGAGGACATTTCTCCAAAAAGTATGATCTTTGTACCCATATGCAGTTGTAAACCGTAGTCTGGTTTTATGCCGGTTTTGGAGCAGTGGCTTCTTCCTTGCTGAGCGGTCTTTCAGGTTATGTCGATATAGGACTCGTTTTACTGTGGATATAGATACTTTTGTACCTGTTTCCTCCAGCATCTTCACAAGGCTCTATGCTGTTGTTCTGGGATTGATTTGCAATTTTCGCACCAAAGTATGTTAATCTCTAGGAGACAGAACGTATCTCCTTCCTGAGCGGTATGACTACTGCATGGTCCCATGGTGTTTATACTTGCGCACTATTGTTTGTACAGATGAACGTGGTACCGTCAGGTGTTTGGAAATTGCTCCCAAGGATGAACCAGACTTGTGGAGGTCTACAATTTATTTCTGAGGTCTTGGCTGATTTCTTTTGATTTTCCCATGATGTCAAGCTAAGAGGCACTGAGTTTGAAGGTAGGCCTTGAAATAAATCCACAGGTACACCTCCAATTAACTCAAATGATGTCAATTAGCCTATCAGAAGCTTCTAAAGCCATGACATCATTTTCTGGAATTTTCCAAGCTGTTTAAAGGCACAGTCAACTTAGTGTATGTAAACTTCTGACGCACTGGAATTGTGATACAGTGAATTATAAGTGAAATAATCTGTCTGTAAACAATTGTTGGAAAAATTACTTGTGTCATGCACAAAGTAGATGTACTAACCGACTTTCCACAAATTTCTTGTTTAAAAAACTATAGTTTTGGCGTGGTTGAAAAACGAGTTTTAATGACTCCAACCTAAGTGTATGTAAACTTCCGACTTCAACTGTATATAAAATATTTTATAGGGCACCCCTTAGAGTTGTTTAACACAGTGCACTACTTTCTATTGTACACAAAGGACCCGGGGAAGAGTTCCAGGGGAGAGAAGAAGAATGTGCCTATTTGAAAGCTAGAATTTTTTTATATTTTTTTTAAGTAGCTCTCACGCTAGAAAAGGTTGTAGACCCCTGATATATATTGTCACATACACCGGATAGCTGCAGTGAAATGTCTTGTTTTATAGGGTCAACCATAGTACAGCACCCCTGTAGAAAATGAGGGTTAAATGCCTTGCTCAAGGGCACATTGACAGATTTTTTACCTTGTCGGCTTGGGTATTGGAACCAGCGACCTTTTCGTTACTGCCCTAATGCTCTAACCGCTAGGTTACCTGCCGCCCTTAACTAAAGGCTTGTGTATTGACAAACAGAAAAATGGCAACACGCACGCTCACACATACACACGAACACACAGGTGGTTACCTCACAGCTGAGGCTGCGTACGCAGGCCTGGCGGACCACACTGAAGAGCTGGGGTTGTCTGGGGTGTTGGTGGCTGAGAAACCGGATGCCTGTCTCACTGTCCACACTGACAAAGCCAGGGTGAGACGCTGGGAGAGACCGGCAGCCCTGACAAAGAGATGGAGAGAGACAGGAAGTGAATGAGAGAGAGAGTGAGTGAGTAAGAGAGAGTGAGGGGAAGAGGGAGAGAAAACGAGATGGCCAGAAAGAATAGTTATTAGACAAAACAAATTAGTCAATGTCATTTCTATTCTGTCCGTTCAGCCCTTCACTCATCTCACACACATCTCCCACTCACCTCGCACATGTCTCCTCTCTGTGTAGCTGAGCTGTTTGCCCTCATGGTGAGTCCTTCTCCCTCTCTGTCCGACTCCCTGTCCCCGGGTATGGGGGCACCAGCCTGGGAGGGTGTGGGGGATGGGGGGTGCAGAGCCTCGGTGCAGAACAGGGTCCGGGGGCCATGGAGCTCACAGAAATGACAGAGAGCTACCAGAGCATTCATCTGAAGGGGGAGAGAACAGGGCCGGCCCACCCATTAGACTGTATTAGGCGGTGGCAGATTGACGAGGGCGGCATTTTCCAAGCTAAACTGACCAAGAAGTACCAACAACACGCTAACCTTCGGATTTCAGTGTATTAGTGGGGTTTGAAAAAAGCACCCCCGGTGTTCAATGCCGCTATTACCGAATTTCCTGGAATGGCACAAGGTTGGTATTTATAAAAACTTTTTTTTTGTGCAGACGCTCCCGAGTGGTCTATGGCACTGCATCTCAGTGCTAGAGGCGTCACTACAGACCTTGGTTCGATTTCAGGCTGTATCACAACCGGTCATGATTGGGAGTCCCATAGGGCGGTGCACAATTGGCCCAGCGTCATCCAGGTTTGGCCGTCATTGTAAATAAGAATTTGTTCTTAACTGACTTGCCTAGTTAAATAATAAAATAAATCTAGAGCAACTTGCAGTAGTGAGTGCATATATGTTCATATTTGTTCATACTGGTCCCTCGTGGGAATCAAACCCACAACCCTGGCGTTGCAAATACCATGCTCTACCAACTGAGCCACACGGTACCATACAAAGTTGTGACAATCTGGATACCACCCAAGCCTACTTACTGTCTAGGAGTTTCACCAAGTGAGCTAAATTGTCATGATAATCAGTGGCTTCATGTTTGTATCCATACATTTTTGATGATCATAGCGAAAAATAAAATACTTCTGCATTTCCCGCTCTGTAAACACATTGATTCTCATTGCATATAGGCTGAGGACAACTTCTGATAAAGTTGGGTAGTTGATATTCAGAGCTTAAGGAAACAAAATGATTAGTCACAGGAATCAGGATTAATAAAGCCAATGCAATTGCCTGTTTTACAAAAGGTAGGCCTACCACATGGATGGGCATTCTTAAAATATAATGGGGGCCTAAACTGTAGGCTACACCTCAGTAAGCACGGGCCAATGTCTTTTGAGCGTCTTCTTTGGTTGCTGTTCGGACCGGCATCTTCAAAAAAAATTTTTTCGATGATTTCAACATCCATGGACCAAAACAAATCTGAACCAAACATAGACATCTATATTTGGTCTGGTCCAGGCTTGATTTCAACCTCCACGGACATATGGTCCAGACCAGCCTATATTTGGCCCAAACATAGACATCTACAATTGGTTCAGATTAGATCCGGTCCGGACCCAAACATTTTACCAGACCAAATCTGTACCAATCATAGACATCGATGTTTCACAAGTTTGGTCAGTAAAGAAAAGTAGCATACAGTACAATACAGCAGAGCACAGTATAAGAAAGTATAGTCTCTATACAGTACAATAGCACAGTACAGTATACTGTATTGTACCCTACTTTATTCTAATGTACTCCACCGAAGACGTCTTTTCACTTTTAATTTCTAACCTAAAATAAACCTAATTTCAACGTCTGGAAAATGAATATGTTAAATGGCTTTTTAACGTAATTTTGTTTACTTTGACCATTCTAGTTTGGCGGGGGTATAGGAGGTCGACAATTTGTTTTGCCTGGCCTATAGCGGCAGAACGGCCAGCACCTGGCCCGGGAGAGAACGGCCAACACCTGGCCCGGGAAGAGATGACTGGTGATCAGGGGTGTGTTATTGTCAATGCTTTGTCTTTGGATTCAGTGTAAACATTGATGATGTTTTACCTTTCTGTGTACTCAAATTGAATTGCTGGGGAAAGTTTCCTACAACCTTTCAAAATGGAAACCTATAAGTAAAGCACACTTACCTTGATTAAAGCAGCGTGGACAATCACTGCAACAAATTACAGGCGATCAGATTGCATCAAAACATCACAAAAGGACATTACTGACACGCTAACCCCTAGCACAGCACTAACAAATGTCTCGAAAATAGATCATGAACATTTTTCTTAAAAGCATGGGTAATAAGTCGCCAATGCACACGCAAGTTCTAATTTCTAGTTCATTCACAAAAGTAGTCTTGTTGCTGTATTAGCCTTTGTTTATACTTTTTCACTGCTCTGGTACGCTCGCTCTCTAGGTTAGTGGTAGTCGTCATGTGATGAGGGGAGTCACGCGCTTTGGATCCAGGAGGACCGCACAGATMACMCARAGTTTTGGTATACTCTCTTCGGTAAGAAATTATAACAAACTATRGTCAATTTATAAACGGCCTAGTATAGAAAATATTATAGTATCAATTGTTTTGAGGATTTGAATGATTATTTAAACGAAGAGAAGAAAGCCTGTTCTCATCACTGAGGTACATAGACCTAGACCTACATTTCCCACAAGCCCCTTCAGTACAAACATAACAAAGGTCAAAGTGCACATTTACGGTAGCTTCAGACAGATTCTGTGATATATCTGTTTACAAGTCAGAGGGTGTACATTCAGGTAACTAACAACAATAATGTATCATAATGCATATATTATACAGTACTACATTATCGTTTTATTAATGTTTAACATTTTGGTMGCATTGTATAACTTGTTATCTTGACTCTTGGGTGTGTTGTAGCTACATCCTCGTTAGGGAAGGCTACCTCTCTCAGGTCTCCTTAGCTTAGGTAGCTACTATAGATACTTTAGCACAACTTACTTCTAAATATATAGCTACTATATTTACAAAAAAAATTATTGCTTAATTGATTGATTTATTAAATGGTTGTGCTTGTATTGCTATGTTAACAGTGAGAAACAGAGTTAACACTTTTGTATAATAATCTTTTACACCCACAGGTTGATTGACTATGGCGTCASAGGAGACAGGTGTGCCTTTGGGCTCAGCTGAGAACCTGGAGGACAGGAGAGCACAGGAGCATKGAGCTACAGAGGGGCCAAAGACAGAGGTCCCAGCCAGTCCCAGCCAAGATGGACCTCAGGTGACGGCAGGTAATGTTTTGTCATTCAGTTGGATTCTGTGTGCACTGCTGGTARGTGTACACATATGAGATGTAGGCCTAACTAGGGCATATACGCTTCRTTAGAGGCAGAGCAGAAATGACYSTGAAAGAGAATGTTCATATTTTGATAATTACACAACACTGAAGTTTATCAAGGTATGATCAAATTATGAAGGACCGTTTTTAATATCGAGGTACCGAGGAAGTTGGGTGTTCACCAGTCGAGGCTGGTGGGAGGAACTATATGAGGGCGGGCTCYTTGTAATGGCTTGAATGGAATACATGGAACGGAGTCAAACGTGGTTTTCATATGTGCGATGTGCTTGATATCGTTCCAGCCRTTTCAATGTAACCATCCTCRTATAGCTCCTCCCACCAGCCTCCACTGGTGTTCACCCCATCCTCATCTTCTGTAAAGGAAGTCTGGGTTTGCCTGAGTAARGATATGTTCCACAGAAATTCCACACTGATTGTATCTTAAGCTACACTCGCACTAACATCTGCTAACCAATGTGTATGTGACCAATAAAATTTGATTTGATTTGTGTTGTTAGGTTCTAATTCTCAGAGTAAATAAATCAACGGACACCATGAAAGCTTATCCAAGTTTATTTCTTCCCAGAGGATCAATACAGCTGCATCAGACAAAACATGATTCCACCAACACAAGTGTATATATACTCCAATTTAGGCACTCCTCCTTCTCTCTAATCCTTACATCTTTTATGGTTCGACAGGAAGACGAAGTGATAGTGACAAACCATTGTTTCTCCCTTAAGGGGATCTGACCTGACCTCAGCCCCCTTGATGCCTAATCCAAAGATCACCCATATCCCCTATAGCAATCCTGTGACTTCCTCCTGTCCACCCAGCACATTCCAAAGCCATCTGGCTCCTACAGATAACCATTAACTTCTGAAGTAAAAACCAGTCTCTATCACTCCTCAGATACTATACTTCTGAGTATAACAATGTTCCAAGTTTAACCCAGAATCTAACAGTGTATTCATCAGACAGTATGATCTCTCTGAGATCTGCTTGTATTATTACCTGTCTATTATTTCTCTATTTTCTTTCCCTGTATTGTTGGGAAGGGCCCGTAAGTAAACATTTCACTGTTAGTCTACACCTGTTGTTTACCAAGCACGGGACTAATAACATTTGATTTGATATTTGGGAGAAAGCAGTGTTTTTCCCACTTGTTACTCCTCCACTCTCTCTGAAAGCTCCTGGTAGAAGTTGTTCTGAAGCACAGAGTATCAGCTCACTGTCGCTAACTTCTAAGGAAAACACAGAACTAAKCTAGGTCAGTGTCRAGGGCTGGGTTCTTCCTACTCCTACTTTTGGGAAAGGGAGAAWCCAACCAAACTGTCTGTGTACCCCCTCTAGTGTCATTAGGTTGCAAGCCAAGTCAGTCCAGTCCAAATGTTGTCAGTGCCAAGAARGGATGGAATTASACGTGCAATGTTTTATGCACTATRATACTTCTTATGGGAAACCCCTCCTGRAAGGACAAAATATGTGCCTTACACACCAGTAATACTGCAGATGTGTGTCATATACTGTGTAACATTCATGTTGGGAAATCAGTGACAGCTAATACGTTGGGAGATTTATGAATGGAAAGGCAATAATGCACTTGTCAAACTCGTTCCACGGAGGAACGAGTGTTTGCAGGTTTTCACTCCTCCCTTGTTGATGAATTAACAACCCTGTTGTCTAGGTATTAATTGAAAGGAAAAACCAAAAACCAGCAGACACTAGGTCCTCCATGGAATGAGTTTGACACCCCTGACATAATGAGTCCTGGTTGTCCTAATCAGAAGTTGCACAACAGGCTCATTAAATCCTCAACTATGACATCATTCAAGGTGTGGTGGTATGTGATTTAGATTAGATATCACCCCCATCAGTTTTTAGAAATATAATTGTATTAAGAGTTTTCATTGGTAGTTACTGTAACGGGTGTCGTCGGAAGGATGAGACCAAGGCGCAGCGTTCTTTGAGTTCCACATATTTTATTAACGAAGTGAAACTTTAGAAAAAACAAAACAATAAAGAATATCATGACCGAACAGCTTCGTCGTGCAAACTACCTGCACACAAACAAAGAACAAGATCCCACACAGAAGTATGATCCCCAATCAGAGACAACGATAGACAGCTGCCTCTGATTGGGAACCACACTCGGACAGAAACAAAGAAATACAAAACCTAGAAATAAAGAACATAGAATGCCCACCCAAATCACACCTTGACCAAACCAAATAGAGACATTAAAAGGCTCGCTAAGGTCAGGGCGTGACAGTTACATCGTTTTATTGGGCCTATGATTTGAAATGATTCCACTCACATAGGGAAGAGCAGGAAGCCACTGTTGACATTGAGGTTATCTGAATCATCATACAGCCCCCTGCCTGAGGGGAGACTAATGTAGACCACACCCACCTGCAGCTCTAGAGTCACTGCATTTACCACAAATCTACCATTTCCACAAGGACTGTGTGCATAATTAAACATGATTCTCTTGTCATTCTTGTATATGTAAACACCAATGTCTCCTGGACTAGGGGCATCACTGGCAGTGAATCTGATTTAGTCGACTTTTATGACTTATATCTGCACCAGAGCAGAAACCGAAACAGGAAAAGATCAACAATTTCCATCAGCACTCAGTAACATTAGCTGGCCCAGAATGTACTCTCATGTCCATACATGTAGGTAGGTAGGTTACGGTAGTTGTAGCTATTACCTGTAAGTAGTACTGTAGGCCTTTCCGATTTGTTGGGGAAGACTTTACTGTAGACCAGTGGGACGTCATTGAAGGGTCCTTCCTCCCAGAGTAAGTCAAAGCAGCGTAGAATGACACTTTTTTGCCTGTCTGTGAATACCAGTTTCATGTATGTTATTACATTATATGATATAGTATACACAGTATCCTACACCTGTGAAGAAAATTGATGTCGCGCAGTGACACATTGTGTGTGTTTCTAACCTGCATTCTCCTTCTTCAGCTCCTCCACCTCTCTCTCACTGGCACTCAGTCTGGCCTCCTGGCTAGAAGACATTTCAGAGCAAATATGAAATCTTCAATGATCTGCTCATATTAAGCTCTTCAGTACTGTACCTGAGTTCTCATTCTCACTGGCTGTCCCTGGCCTGCATGGCTGAAAGTTCTTCTGCTAAAAGAACAAAACAGAGAACATATTTGAGAGCTGTAGATCCTTAAACTGTTTAGAATGATAAAATAAATACAATTCATTATTATCTTTTCAGCTCTTTAATAATTATTTCAGAGACTGTAATAACATACAGAACAATATGCATTTTGTTCATTGTCTGTTCAATTTAAATATTAGCTAATCAATTTTTTTACCTGCATTGGCTCCACCTTGTTCTTGTGGAAGTGCATTCAGTCTTAGTGATACTCAGCTCCACTCTGGTTCACACCTCTTTCTGCAGCTCCTCCCTCTCCTTTCAGCTCCTTCACCTGGCTCTCACTAGCTGTCACTCTGCCCCATGTCTCCGCTCCACTCTTTGTTCCTCAGCTCCACTCTCTGTTCCACCACCATGTTCCTCAGCTCCACTCTGTTCCACCACCATGTTCCTCAGCTCCACTCTGTTCCACCACCATGTTCCTCAGCTCCACTCTCTGTTCACACACATCCTCTCTCAGCTCTTCAGTTCAGTAAAGACTTGGTCAGGTGGCTGCGTCTGGCAAGTTGCGTGTCTGGGGCTCATTTCGGGGTCATCATGACCTTGTTGAGTGATGTATTCTCCCTGACTGCTCCAATCTCTCCATGAGCCCATGAACTAATCTAGTTTACTGGGCTCAGTCCCCTACTTTACAGTATATACACCACTGGTCTTGACCAATCACACGGGAATTTAAAATGTGTTCTCAATGTAAACTAGTAATCCAAGACACTGATACACACAGAGAACACTGGGAAGGACCAACTACCATACAGATATTATATAAGGCCATACAGATTAATATAGTGTTTTGTAACTGACTTTGGGTGAGACGTGCTGCTAAATAACTGCCCCCCCCCTCTCTCTGTGATACCAGGCCAGGAGGAGGGAGCAGGTGTCTGTCAGTTTCCTGTTGGGAAAGTGTCGTTTTGGAAACAAGGTGTCGTCGATCTCACAGGTCTGTAGCTAACACGATCACCACGACCTGTAAGAAAATTATTTATATACCAGAAAACTATGACAGGGCAATGGCTAAGTAACATTGCATTTTCGACTTTGATGGGTGCCATGATGGAGACTTATATTTCCCTCACTAACTTTAAACATCAGCTATCTAGCGCTAACCGATCGCTGCAGCTGTACATAGTCCATCTGTAAATAGCCCACCCAATCTACCCTACCTCATCCCATATTGTTTTTATTTACTTTTCTGCTCTTTTGCCACACAGTATCTCTACTTGCACATCATCATCTGCTCATTTATCACTCCAGTGTTAATCTGCTAAATTGTAATTACTTCGCTACTATGGCCTATTTATTGCCTACCTCCTCACGCCACACTGTATATAGACTTCTTTTTTCTATTGTGTTATTGACTGTACGCTTGTTTATCCATGTGTAACTCGTGTGTTGTTGTTTGTGCGCTTTGCTTTATCTTGGCCAGGTCGCAGTTGTAAATGAGAACTTGTTCTCAACATGCCTACTGGTTAAATAAAGGTGAAATAAAAATAAAATAAACAATCGTGATGTCTAAACATGCCTTTAACATTCATGCAATGTTTAACAAACATGATTAAATTGTCTGATGCATAATGTTTGTGCAGCCCTAGAACAACTGAAAATGCCCAGGTGTTAGGGGCTAATATTTACTCAATGTTCAGTATATTTCAGACTTCTAACCACATTGAACAACTAAATAAGACTGAAAGACAGAAATCTTCAAAGCATATAGCTGCCGCCCTAAACAGATGGCCCTCAGAATCTCAGAGTCCTCCCTCTCATCGCTAATCCTTCTGCCTGGCGACAGTGGAATCTTCAGAAAGAATATATTTTTTCCTCCTGTGAGAAGCAGCATCTGTGTATTGGCTCTGTCTGCCCTACAGCAAACAGAGCCTCTGAACCAAGTGGAATCAGTATGATGCACTAGTAGAATATATATAGATAGGTAGTTAATTCCATAGGATAAGAAAGTGAAGAGTAGAATAGCAGAGTTAAATGAAGGTATCTGTTTAGACATCTAGATAAACTTCTTAAAATACATCCATCTGAAGGTGAATGTCCTCTCAGTAGGAGGAAGAACGAACAGGTTAGCTCTTACATTGACCAGAGTGATGAATACAATCCCTCTTTCTCAGCACTCCAACATTAGACGACCCAGAGGCTGTTTATAGACCAGGAAAACAGGAAGGAGGAGAGAAAAAGAGGGAAAACTCAAGAAGAAGCAATAGGGAATAAAAAAACCAGCCAAAAAGACACAGAGGGAAAAGGTACAATTTCCCTCCATTAAATCTAACTGCATAATGAGAACCACTAAAATACCTGTTTACTGCAAACTAAGTATAAACAAACTAACAAAGGTTTTCCCTCAGGATCAACCAAGAAGCCCGCATGCGACAGCCGATGACGTCATCTCTGATCCTGTGGGACCCGTCAGTGGGCGCGGCGGACTTTGTGGTGGGGTACGTGGACCGCTTCCTTGGGGTGCTGGAGCGGCCCTTCTCTGAGTTCAACTGGGACACCGCACCCTGCGATTGTGACTAACTCCTCTGAGCTAGCCCTGCCACACCGGATTCAGTACTTACCCATAGAGGGCGTAGAGTCTGGGACCGCAACAACAGGACTGACAGGGTGTTGGATCCACTGACAAGTGTCTGGCGCCCCCTTTGGGCAGGGAGGAGGCAAGAGCAGGTGTAAAAAGGGCGAGGAAGGGTGGAAGGTAGGAGAGAGGGCGAGGGAAAGGAAGGCGAGAGGGCGAGGAGGAAGGTAGGGAGAGAGGCGGGGAAAGGAAGGCGAGAGGCGGAGGGATGAAGGTGGGAGGAGAGAGAGAAGGTAGGGGAGATGGGCGAGGAGGAGGCGAGGGAGGTGGAGGTAGGGAGAGAGGGCGAGGGGAAAAAGGAGGCGAGAGGGCCTGAGGCCGAGGCAAGAGCTATCGAAAAGGCCGCCGCGGCCCCAGGGCAAGGGGAGGGAGGTGGTGGGAAAGGTAAAAAATAGGAAGCGCGACAAGACCGAAACGAGGCGCCGGAAGGAGGAAAGATAGAGAGCGAAGATGGATCGGCGCAGTAACTGGGAGAAAGGTAGGGGGGAGGGAAGAAAGTGGGCGTGAGAGGATTTCAAATAGGAGGAAGCGGGCGAAGGGGCGAGGGGAGGAAGAACGATCGGTAAGGCGAGGAGAAAGGAAGAGCAGAGACCGAGAGTGCGAGGAAGCTAGGGATGGAGGAGAGACTGGAGGTGGAGTGGGAAGAGGAAAGAACGGTTAAGCCACATGCGTGGCCGCCGAGGAAGAGAGGCGAGTGAGAGCGAGCCGAGGGGTGAGGATGACTAGCCTGATCTATCGCGTAAGAGGATGCAGCGAGATATTGGCAATCAGAAATGGACAACCTTCCGTAGAATCCACACCGAATGACGCCGGAACGGGGCGTAGGAAGAACGATGGGAGGAGGCGAAGGAATGGTGGAGGAGTGCAGAGGAGGGAGCAGGGGCTGCGTACGGTGAGAGACGGGCGGAGGAGGGTTGGCATTCCACAGCTCTAGCACTGGGATGTATTAACGTATAGTTTAGCTGTCACTTGGTATGTCGTAACATGTTTTTGTCTATAATGTTTGGTTAACTTCAATAAATCTGCTTTGTTGTCACAGGGACAGGACACCAGTTTGAGACAACAAGACCAAAAAACGAACCCTGTGAACTTTTATTTTTTTTTCAAAGAGAGAACAAGAGGCGTATACAACGAGGAGGGAGCAAGCAGTCCCTGATAAACAGCGTGGTTCACTCGAAAACGAGACAACTTGCGACTAGACAAGAAAATTAGAGCAAAGCAAGTAATCGATGCCTGGTGAGTGCTGATCTGGCCAGGCACAGCCGTTAGAGCAGTTACTCCACTGAACCAAGAGAGGAGAAGGAAGGAATCACACCTCGGCAAGAGAGAGGTTGGGATAGGATTCTGTTTTAGTCGTCTAGCCAGCACCAAATGTTCTTATCCCAGAGAGAAAGCGACGAGGCAGGAGAGGAACGTGAGAAGGAGAAACGAATGGAAAGCATTACTAGGGATGGCAGAGAAAGGCCAACCTAGCCCACGTGTCCGTCTGTCCTGTGAGAGACAGCAAACACAGAGAGGGGTGGAACTAGGCCGCGCTGTCCAAACGTAAGCCATCCCACTTCCATCTACGACTTCCGGGCCAAACACTCCATCATCCTCTCCTCCTCTTCCAGCACCGTTCAGGACGGAGCTCACCTCCCTCCTACGTTCCCCCCTACTCCGCCCCTCATCTGGTATGCCCCCCTCTTTCCTCCTCCACAGTTCACCCTCGTCTCGCGTCCGTCCCCCGGCCAGCCGAAGTCATGCTGCTGGGAGATGCTCCCAACGCCTTCGGCCTACTCCGGACGCCGCTCAAAACGCCCCTAGCCTGGCTGTCTCCTCTACCCCGAAACCCCTGAACGACTTTGTGGAAGGTTCTCTACCTGAGCCCCCCAGCCTCAGCCCCACCTCCAGCAGCCTAATGCTGCTACAGGAGGCCTTCAGAGAGCAGGGCCTGCGACAGGGGACTCCTTCAAACCCACGACACTACCATCTCACCCTGGACCAAGTGGAAGGACCAGGGGGGGGCGAGGAGTTTTTTGAGGCGATGACAAGCACTGCAGTGAACGGTGGGGGCTAAGAGGACAGAGGGGAATTGGGTCTGGGCGAACTGCCTATAAATAGGGCTACACCTGCTGTAGCATGGGATGACTGGGATTGGGTTTATGACGACACCTGTGTGTTTGGTCAATCTTGCGTAGAGGTAGGTGCTGTGTTTGTTTAGGTATGGAGGTGCTATTTTACAAAGCACAGAAACCCACATCCACCCTCACGCAGTTCCAAGTTTACATGAATAAAGTTGCAATATGGCAGCCAGGAATCGCATCCACCAATTTACCTGGTGCTGCTGAAATTATCAAATAAGTTTGCCTAATTTCAGTTATCGCTGACCAAAACAGCAATCATTCCTGGTTTGGTTGTAGCAGAATCATCTGTACCATCTAACCGCCGTTAAAATATATTCTTCAATGAAACAAGAATATATGTACATTTTCAGCTTTTTGAAAGTGTGTACAAACCGCAAGTAAACAGACACAACAATGATTTGGTTGTGTCTTTTACTTCCATCAGGGTAACCTGCATTGGCTCAAACAACAATCTTTTCTTCTCACTTTGCGGTCTCAATAGATGCATTCTTATACATTGTAAATAAGACTTTCATTTAATTAGCATCCATCTTAATATAGTCCAACAGAAACCACCCACTGTCACGCTGCTACCGTTTGATCATGTAAAATGTCTGCATTTGTACAAAGAAACTTCATGACTTCTGGAATTGAATCTGCCATGACATCTAAATATTGAACCTTGTCACTTTTTGCTGAATTCTGCGAGTGGTGATCATTTCCTCTGTTAACAGCAGCGCGGCATGTAGGAGGATACGACGAGAGCAGGAGAGGGATAGGAAAAGAAACGGGCGATGCGGGCGAGAGATGGAGGAGAGGTGAATGAGGGAATGATCATACAGAGAGAGCACGGCGGACGCCAAGGCGATAAGAAGAGGGAGAGGATGGCGCTGACAGTATCACTGTGCTGGTCTATGGCAGCCTGGCAAGGCCACCGGTTACACATCTCCTAGTACTCTCTCCGCATCTATACACATTTTCTCTCTCTCCCCCCTTTCCTCCTAGATACACGCACACTAGTTGTGTCTCTCACTCCCGTGCTCTCCCTTGCTCGCATCTATCTCCCTGACTCCCTTCCCCCACTCCCTTTCCAGTGGCACAAGAAAAAACGAACGCCACCCCTCCCTCTCGCTCTCTCGTTCTCCCCCATCCTCCAATGGCACATAAAAACCCTGGTCTCTCATTTCGCCCGCTCTTTCTTTGTTTATTGTTTATTGTAATCCCCTCTTTTTCAGTCAAATCACTCCGTCATGGAAGATCATCTCATCTTTCCATCACTCTCATTCTCTTCCATCTCTGCTTTTTCCATGTTGTTGGAATTACAATGGTGTTGATTACTATTTTGCAGTCTTCACTTGCATCTCCACTTCACAAACTGGTTTGCAAACTTCCCTCATCCCTCTATCATCGCTCACCCCATCCGGCCCTCCCTCCCCTTCTCTTTCCTCAGTACCATCTAAGATGTGTCTTATTTGCTTCTGCCTAAATATATGTGCTCTCTACCTCTCCCTCTCCTTCCTCCTGCACAACACAGCCAAACACTGCCCTCCTAACCACCAGGAGATTTCTTCAACAAATATTATTTGTGATTTTTTTGCAGAAATCTGAAAATGTGACATCAACTCGAATAATTGACCTTTATCTCGTTTTGTATGTTTGCATTAGACAATCGTAGATTTTTTGTTGCTGATTTGCTGATTTTGGTCAGATTTTGCCTCCTAATCTGAGAGTGTAGGAATTTGTCTGTGCGGATGACTGGTGTTGATGGGGGATTTCGTTAGCTTGTCTTATCGCCTAGCAGCATCATCATTTGTGTGAGCTGAGAGTGGACGGCAGCCCTAATCCCCGTCAACAGATCATTATCGCTGGCACAATCGTGTCGTTGCCTTGTTGTGAAGTCGCCTGCATGAGCGATCTGCCCTCAGGGTTCCGACATGACCGATAAGGGTCCCTCTGGGTGTCTTCTCAATTCCTATCCCTCTCTCTCCTCCTCTCTCTCTCTCCTCTCTTTGCGTGAGGGCTCCTCTCTTATCCATCAACACAATCACCTCTCCACTGTTACCATACAATCACAGGCTGTTTTATATTTCAAAAAAACAAAACGACCCTGTTATTTATTTACATTGACATATTTTTGGGTTCATGTCCCTAAACCTATATATTCAGTATCGTTTTTTTTCAAGAGATTCCAGCGTTGATGGTTGCGCAACAGTATACCTCAGTGAGTGTGTAGATATTTGACGGAAACACAGAGAGAGAGAAGTAAGCAGAACACCCTCCAACGCTACAGTCAAAGTTAAGAAAACGATCACACTTCAATCACTCATTCCCATGGGTGAATTTGTCTGTGTATTCTACAAGATTAGCATGGGCAGTCAAGTGAAATAGATCTCATTGCACTGTTAGACCATTGCAATTTATGTTTAATGATGGAAGTGAGAGAAGCTGGGTTTTTACATCAAATGTTTGGATTTTTACGCAATGTGTTGCTGATGTTGAAATTAGGAATGATTTATAAACAGTTGAGTTGAACATGTTAGTTTGATTCACTCTGTTTTGGATGTTTGTTTTATCTCTCTACATTATCAGTTGATAGATATATTTATTTATGTTAATAAATATCACTTGTACCACTGGATAGTTTTTAGCTTTATCTTCAGCAAACCTACTCTCAAAGCTACATTTGACTTTTGTGCAGCTTCTAATGAATTGTTAGGTGTGGAGCATTTGTCCATCCTCTTGGTTACTGTATAGTTATACTCTTGTACACTCCAAGCTCCATGTTTGGATTTAATTGATTCTACAAGCACTGAGTAGCTGCAGCTGAATGCACTCAATCTCATTTGATTTGGGAAAATATGTGTGTATGTTTGGTTTAACTATCCTTGTATCCAAAATTGGACAAGTGTGTACATTTGCCATGGTCCCCACAAGTAAAAATGGCTATTTTAGGCTTAGGGGTTAGGGTTACAATTAGAGAATGAAGGTTAGGAGTTAGGTTAGGTGTAAGGTAGGGTTAAGGTTATGTTATGGTTAGGGACGGTTAGGGTTAGGTTAGAGTTAGGTTATTAGGTATTAAGGGTAAAGGTTAGGGTGGGTTAAAGGTTGGGGTTTAAAGGTTAGGGTTAAAGGGTTAAGGGTCAGTTGTAGGGTTAATGTAGTTAGAGTCGGTTAAGGTTAGCGGTTAGGTTTAGGGTTAAGGGTTAAGAGATTTAGGTGGGTAAGGGTTAGGGTTACAGGTCAGGTTAAAGGAGTTAAGGTTAGGGATTAGGTTAGGTTAGCTTAAGGTTAGCGTTAGGTTTAAGGGTTAAGGTTAGGGTTAAGGGTTAGGTAGACTAGGGTTAAGGGTTAGGGTTAAGTCTAGGTTAAGGTAGGGTTTAAGGTCCATAGGTTAACGGGCAGGGTTAAGGTCAGGGTTAACAGGGTTAAGTAGCTTAGGTCAGGGTTAAGGTTAGGGTTAACAAGTCAGGGTTAAGGTAGTGTTAAGGCGGTAAGGTGTCGGGTTCAAGGTGGTTAAGTCAGGGTTAAGTCTGCGTTAGTCCGGTAATGGTCAGTTAAGTTAGTTAAGGTCAGGGTTAAGGGTTAGGGTTAAGGTCAGGGTTAAGGGTTAGGGAAAATAGGATTTTGAATGGATGTATTTTTTCTTTGTTACCCACAAGGATAGTAAAACAAACATGCGTGATCCTGGTGGGACATTTTTTTACACAAACATGAATTTCAACTGAAACTTAAATATGAATTTTATAAGAAACAATTCAACCTCTCGTAGAGTCTGTTGTGGTTATGAAAAGGAAATGTGTATTTATACACTACCGTTCAAAAGTTTGGGGTCACTTAAAAATGTCCTTGTTTTTGAAAGAAAAGCACATTTTTTGTCCATTAAAATAACATCAAATTGATCAGAAATACAGTGTAGACACTGTTAATGTTGTAAATTACTATTGTCATTAAATAGTACCCGCAAAACACCAGTCTCAACGTCAACAGTGAAGAGGCGACTCTGGGATGCTGGCCTTCTAGGCAGAGTTCCTCTGTCCAGTGTCTGTGTTCTTTTGCCCATCTTAATCTTTTCTTTTTATTGGGCAGTCTGAGATATGGCTTTTTCTTTCCAACTCTGCCTAGAAGGCCAGCATCCCGGAGTCGCCTCTTCACTGTTGATGTTGAGACTGGTGTTTTGCGGGTACTATTTAATGAAGCTGCCAGTTGAGGACTTGTGAGGCGTCTGTTCCTCAAACTAGACACTCTAATGTACTTGTCCTCCTGCTCAGTTGTGCACCAGAGCCTCCCACTCCTCTTTCTATTCTGGTTAAAGCCAGTTTGCGCTGTTCTGTGAAGGGAGTAGTATACAGCATTGTACGAGATCTTCAGTTTCTTGGCAATTTCTCGCATGGAATAGCCCTCATTTCTCAGAACAAGAATAGACTGACGAGTTTCAGAAGAAAGTTATTTGTTTCTGGCCATTTTGAGCATGTAATCGAACCCACAAATGCTGATGCTACAGATACTCAACTAGTCTAAAGAAGGCCAGTTTTATTGCTTCTTTAATCAGAACAACAGTTTTCAGCTGTGTTGAAACATAATTGCAAAAGGGTTTTCTAATGACCAATTAGCCTTTTAAAATAAACTTGGATTAGCGAACACAACGTACCATTGGAACACAGGAGTGATGGTTGCTGATAATGGGCCTCTGTACGCCTATGTAGATATTCCATAA
>NW_019943241.1:315207-325207 GCF_002910315.2 Salvelinus sp. IW2-2015 | reverse complement strand
CAGTACTGTCTAAAACTCGATGATACGGAACACTGTGGGACAGGTTTCAGCAAGCTGCAACCTGAATTACAGAGAAATTAAAAACACGTTTATCCATAAACAAGCTCTAAATTCATGTTTTGAAGAAAACCTGAAAAAAAACACCTTTTTCATAGAACAAGAGCATCGTAAATCATGCTTGAAAACAGAAATAGAACACTTTTCCAAAAACCGCTGCCAAATCAGTTGAAAATACAAGAAATACAGTCACTTTTCCAGTAAGAACAAGCTCGATAAATCATGTTTGATTTTTGCACTCTGTAAGTGAATGTTTTGCAGTACTGTTAAACGTCGATGATGAGGAACCACTAGTGGACAGTTTTTCAGCCAAGCGCAACGCTTGGAATTTACAGAAATAAACGCTTTTCCACATCAAACAAAAGGGCTCTAATCATGTGTGTGAAAAACTGAAAAAACAACTTTTTCAAAATCAAAACAAAGCTCTAAATTTCCATGTCTGAAATTAGCGAGAAATAATCACTTTGCCCAAAGAAAAACGAAGCTCGCAAATCGATTGTTGTAAATACAGAAATAGATCAACTTTTTCCATAAACAAGGCTGCTAAATCATGTTTGATTCCACTCTGTGTAATGTTTGGAAATTTGTTCAAGTACTTTGTTAGATAAATCTGCTAGCGTCAGCACTATTTCAGTATGCAGCTGTGCAATTGTAGAATGTGATTTTATTATTAGATACCATACACATAATATATTACGACATATTTTTCTCACTCCCCAAAAAAACTATGCCTTTTATACCCTAAACAATATGCTTTATAACTTATAGTCATTTTATAGCGAAGTTAGTTTCTTGGTTAATTCTATTATATATTTATTTAGTCGAAATTATCTTTTCCGTATAGCTACTGGGACGCAGGGAAAGAAAACTAGTTGGGAGTTAAAAAATCGCTTGTCCTTTGGCTAACATGGTTAGCTAATAGATTTACAGATATTTGTGTCATTCCCTGCTTATAAAAACATTTTATATAAAAATCTTAACAGGGGTGCTTTTTCACAGTGAACCTGTATCTTTCAATCTTTGGCTTGTCTTTTGTGTTAGCGTGTGTGATTTGAAATTGAATAATAACTGTAAAATGCTACAAAAGTTAACTCTTACGTCTGTCTTCTATGCTAGCGTATAGTACAAACTCTCGATAGGGGTCGGTAGGGGGGGCGGGGCCGGCTAATCGATGGTGTGTGATGCATTTACACAGACCGGATTCAGTGTAGGATGATCATATCCTTTTCCAAGTATGAGGAAAGAAATGAACTCGACAAAGATCTTATTGCAATTACAGACAGTGATTCGCGAATTGTAGAAGTGGTTTTTACAGTCAGAAGACCAAGATATATTCAAAAATTAATTCGTTATGCTTTTTGTCCTATATATACTTTGACTTATCAAATAGCTAGACACACGAGCTCTCTAACAGTTAGATCTGAGTCAAACAATAGTGCTTGGTTTGCATTTTACTGACAGAATATATGAAACAACTACGCACTTCGCCTAAATTGGTACGCTTGTGGATCTTCCTTTTTTTTTCAGTATTGTGCTCCTCCTTTGTTTCAGAAACGTTCTTGTATTTCCGGATCCAGAACGGTTTACTCGATATTTTTAACAGACCTACTTCTGAATAGGCAAGGCACATGAGTCAAGTGCGCGACGACCTAAACTCGTTGACCATCGTTTCAAAAAAAATTGACTTGCGTCGCAATGACGTGCGCTTCATAAAAGTGCCAGAAAACTCTTGCAATATACTATAAGTTAACAGATATAAAAACCACTACATTAGCCCCATGAATTTCATGTCATCAAAAAATCTAAGCTAAGAGATCATTATTCGACCTTTAACAGAGTGTTATTCCAGGAGCCTCGATCAGGGCTTACTTCGGCGCCCAGGGAAAGAAAAGTAACTGCGCAAACCTCAATTATCAAAAGAGGCTGTGTTCAAATACAGACGAGATAAGCAACTGATTTCAACTCTCACTTCGCATGACACCCAGGAGGAAGGCGGTTTGACGGTTTCTACAGTCCTAGACAGCCCTTTTATAGGACAAGGAGGCTCTCGAAGAGCGACCATCGATTTTGAAGATCTCATTCCGGATAGGAAAATGACTGTTATCTTAAAAAATTTCCTCTCTGTTCCACTAGAGAAATAATTAAGAACGTTTGAGAAACTAAAGTACTGTTTTGTCATATCCACAAGCTCAAAGAATAACAATTTGGCATATTGAAGAGCAAAAATTGATTAAGAGCCGTTTGAAAATTTGACACATATTAGTCCGGATTTTTTTCTCAATAACGCCCTGTGAAGCCAATAAACAAGTTAAACGTGGAAATAAGAAGCAAAAACATATGAGACTCGACTGACCACCTGATTAACTCGATTAGTAAAGTTTGGCCCTTGAAAAGTACAAGCAATGTCAGACGTTCACCTTTGTTCTGACTAGAATGTTTTTTCACACAGATGGAACTATTGTATCATTATGTAACTCTTAACTGAGCAGGTCAACCTAACAGCCGTCGATCGCGGGACCCTCTCATCAAACAAAGCAGACTAGCATGGTACATGTTTAACAGGCAATGACAAAATATGGTAGTTCTATAGCTAACCACCCCATAGCGAAAAAGACTATATAACTTTTTTCCCACCATTTTTTTTCTGCATTAGGTAGCCATTCAACTAATATTCACCAAAATGTATAATATTGTGAATAAGTCAACATAAAACCACGAAAAACTTCAATCAAGATGAGCATGTTATGATAACAATATCTCTCAACTGTTCCTATAGAGATGTTGTTAGAGAAAACTGCATAATCTCAGGTAACCCAATCACAAAAGATTTCTCTAAAGTTGCAGCAATGACTTGAGTATTGTGCAGAATGACTGCCAAGCAATAATGCAGTAAACCTACGAGGTCTATATACCTGAAGTTACTCATTCCATTAAAATCATTTCTTGAAATAATACACACTCCATTAAATACAGCAAATGAACAAGAGCCCCTCCCAATAATCTTAGTAAATCTCAGCCCAATATGATGCATGGTTTTTATTTGAAGGTTTACTTAGCGAGAAAAACACATTTTTTAATATAGCGATTTATAATTGAGCTTACACACAATAGCCAGAAACACAAACCGCAGTTTATCCAGGCAGCAAAAGAGATTTTAGCGATGTAACAAATCCAGCAAAAGAACTCAGCTAATGTTTTGACACCTGATAATATTTTCATTCAGAGATGACATCCATTAAAACAATATCGTTAACATACAATAAGTACACAAGGCACTCATATTTGAAAAAGGTTGAGTATTCTCGATAAAAATATGAGCATAATTAGCACTCACAAACAAATCCTTTTCCAAAAACAAAGCTTGGGTTAGTACACCAGATGATGCAGTCAATTAAACATTTCAGGTCTCGAATCTGATACGACCCCCAGATCATTGAGAGACCTAATCGTAATCGATAAAATAATCGTAAACTTAACTAAAAAATACAGGTTGGACAGCCAAATGCAGCAAATGAAAGATGCATTAGTTATTAATGCAACCGCTGTGTTAGATTTTTAAAATTAATGTTACTAGACATACAGTGTGCGTTACAGCCAGACCAGTGCCGAAATTAATGGCGGACAAATCCTTTTACATTTTTCCACATAAATACGAATTAAATCATAAATAGCTCTTACTTTTGGACGAGCTTCCATCAGAATCTTGGGCAAGTTGTCCTTTGTCCAAAAGAATCGTTGCTCGGTTGTAAAACGTCCTCTTCAACTTTGGAAATAGCAGCTAACGTTAGCTATGTGGCGCAGACATGCCCAAAGGAAGGCGCGTGCAGTTCATGTCGACCCATAGGATACATACAGAGTTTTAAACTGATCCTAGAACAGAGTCAACATTTTCTGATTTTGCAGTACCTGTCAGGAATTTCGCTGCCAAACGAGTTCTGTTTCACTCAGAGAAATAATTCAAACGGTTTTAGAAACTAGAGATTGTTTTCTATCCAATAGTAATAATAATATGCATGTTGTACGAGCAAGAATTGAGTATGAGGCAGTTTAATTTGGGAACGATAAATGTCAAAGTTGAAACAGCACCCCCTATAGTGACAAGATTAAACATAGAAAAACTTTGTCACTGGACAGTTATTCATAACAGTTGAGGGCAGTCTATAGGAGGAGCACAGACAAAGAATATCTGTCATATAACTGATCAGGAGTCAGAGAGAACATCTCATTGGTTGTGCCTGAAGAGTGAGAAGCAGTGGACGAGCCACCTGGCTAACTTGGGCCTGATTAATCCATCCTTCAGGAGGTGTAGTGGGCAGAACATGTAGGATAAGAAGGTACCTCACCTGAAGATCAGCCAGGAGCTGCAGAAAGGGCTGTTTGTGGGTAAATATAAAGAAAACACTTTTCCTCTACTTTCACTTTGCTGACCGCATTTAAATGTTGAGGAACTTCTGCGAATAAAGCCACTAAATCCTCACATGAATAATGAATTATTATACATGCACAAACTTTAATTACTTTTAATATCTAGTGACCCAGACCAAAAGAGCAGTTTGTCTGGTCCATTATCAGTCAGTTTGCTTCAGGTATGCTCCTCTAAAGATACCACCAGAGGAATAAACCACTGAGCAGGTCCATGTTGAGAACAATGATGTTATGTAAACAATGCATATTGTATGTATATGATGTGGTTACGAGTCCTGACTGTAGCAGAATACGAATACACATCAAATTGGAAGGAATTTTCCTGTCACTGTGGGCCTCACAGTACAGTAGTACAGAGCTGAGTCTGTCACTACAGCAGAGGAGATCTACAGATCCAAATGGTTTATCTCTTCATTCAGTTATTCGAGTGGTCAGTGGATCTGCTAATTTTATCATCTCTGAACCTGAGATGTACAGGAGTAACTCTGGCTATTGTGCTGTGTCTTGGTGATACCAATATAATTCATCTCCAGCAGTAGCTGTTCTGGAGTAGTTGTAAGACAGGGTAACAGGGGTTCCCTCTTAACAACAATCTCTTTCTTGAGTGGAGTGAGGTCATCACAACTGACACCTGCATAAAGGATGGTTTTAATACACATACATTTAATTGTTGAGTAAAATATATTGACATTGAAATTGAATTGAATTCATATTGACAATTATGGCAATGCTGTCACGTTCCTGACCTGTTTTCTGTTGTTTTGTATGTGTTTAGTCGGTCAGGGCGTGAGTTGGGGTGGGCATTCTATGTTATGTGTATCTATGTTGGTTAATGGGTTACCTGATATGGTTCTCAATTAGAGGCAGGTGGTTTACGTTTCCTCTGATTGAGAACCATATTAAGGTAGGTTGTTTCACATTGTTTGTGGTGGGTGGTTGTCTCCTGTGTTTGTATGTTGGTACCACATGGGACTGGTATCGTTTGTTCGTTTGTTTTAGTCTGTACCTGTTCTGTGCGTCTTCGTTGTATGTAAGTTCTCATGTTTAAGTCAGTCTACGTCGTTTTGTTATTTTGTATCATTCAAGTGTAGATCGTGTCAGTGTTCGTCTGTCAATAAATTCATTATGTCTTCAAACTACCACGCTGCATATTGGTCTTCTGATCCTTCTCGCCTCTCCCGTCTGAGGAGGAGACGAAGTAGACGGTCATTACAGAACCACCCACCAAACCCGGACCAAGCAGCGTGAGTACGAGCAGTGGCCCATACACAGGAATCCTGGGACATGGGAGGAAATACTGGAGGGAAAAGGACACTGGGCTCACATTGGGATATCCGCCGCGCTCGTGAGGAATGGAGGCAGCGAAAGCCCCAAGGTCGGTGGTATGAGACAGCACGGAGAGGCGTGGCTGGAAGCCCGTGAAGAAACCCAAAAATGTCTTATGGGGGGGGATAAAGGGTAGTGTGAGCCAGGTGCCATGAAGCCGGCTCAACGCGTCTGGTCTCCAGTGCGCTCCTCGGGCCGGCATACATGGCACCAGCCTTACGCATGGTGTCCCCGGTTCGCCTACATAGCCCGGTGCGGGTTATTCCAGCTCCCCGCACTCGTCGGGCGACGGGGAGCATACAACCGGTAAGTGGGCAGGCTCGGTGCTCAAGGAGCATACGCCTGCACGGTCCGGTATATCCCGCCACCTTCCCGCCCAGTCCAGTACCACCAGTCCTACACCACGTACCAGGCTTCCAGTCGTTCTCCAGACCCTGTCCTCCTCCCCGCACTAGCCCTGTGGTGCGTGTCTCCAGCCAGTTCGTTACAAATGCAGTATATTGAATGTCATGTATGTATTGTATCACCTACTCAACATATGGTCAGGAACAATACTGAATCCAGCAACACCATATTATATTAGTCTCTGAAAGTTTCCTCCTGTTTTTATGTTTCTATACTGTTGTTCAGCTACTCCTCTACCATAAGTCCCTCCCTTAACATACAGTGAGTATGTTATCTATGTATGCATATGTCTGTTTCCTCCCATGGTTCTTACAGGTTTTGTTCAGTGTTGCTGTGGTCTCATGGCACTTCAGCAGAGGAGATCTTCAGATCCACACGTTTGGTGCTGTATCAATAAACTAAAGACTACAGGCGACCAATGCTCTTGGAAGACTGTATCTGTCCGACTCCATGGATGATCCATGGCACGAAGCCTCCAGTGATGATCCATGGCACGAAGCTCCAGTGTATCCATAGCATGAAGCATCCAGGGATGATCCATGGCACGAAGCCTCCAGTGATGATCCATGCCGAAGCCTCCAGTGATATCCATGGCCGAGCCCTGTGATGATCCATGTAAGAAGCCTCCGTGATGATCCATGCACGAAGCCTCCTGATGATCTGCAGAGCCTCCTGTGAATCATCCGAAGCCTCCAGTGATGATTCCATGGCACGAAGCATCCAGTGATGATCCATGGCAGGAGGCCTCCAGTGATGATCATGGCACGAAGCCTCCTGTGATGATCCATGCATGAAGCTCAGTGATGATCCATGGCAAGAAGCCTCCAGTGGATGATCCATGGCACAAAAGCCTCCAGTGATGATCCATGGCCCGAAGCTCCAGTGATGATCATGGCACGAAGCCTCCAGTGATGATCCATGACGAGCCTAGGATGATCCATGGCACGAAAGCCTCCAGTGATGATCCATGGCAAGAACCTCCAGTGATGATCCATGGCACGAAGCTCCAGTGATGATCCATGGCACAAGCCTCCTGTGATGATCCATGGCACGAAGCCTCCAGTGATGATCCATGGCATGAAGCCTCAAATGATGATCCATGGCACAAAGCCTCCAGTGATGATCCATGGCCCGAAAGCCTCCAGTGATGATCCATGGCAAGAAGCCTCAAATGATGATCCATGGCACGAAGCCTCCTGTGATGATCCATGGACAAAAGCCTCCTGTATGATCCATGGCACGAAGCCTCCAGTGATATCCATGCCCGAAGCCTCCTTGATATCCATTGGCACGAAGCCTCCAGTGATGATCATGGCAAGAAGCCTCATAATGATGATCCATGCACGAAAGCGTCTGCGATATCCATGGCACGAAGCCTTCAGTGATGATCCATGGCAAAAGCCTCAAATGATGATCCATGGCACGAAGCCTCCTGATGATCCATGGCACGAAGCCTCCGTGATGATCCATGGCACGAAGCCTCCAGTGATGATCCATGGCCCGAGCCTCAGGAAAATCCATGGCACGAAGCCTACTGTGATGATCCATGATACGAAGCCTCCAGTGATGATCCATGGCACGAAGCCTCCAGTGAGGACTCATTCTTTTTCAATTCATGTGAATATTCAGGAAAAAATTGATGTATTCAGGTACTCTAATAATAACTGATTGATCAGAATACAATGCGCTGTTCATCCCCAATGTCTTGACAGGTTTTCTACAGTGGTGTCTGGGTTTCCTGTCACTGTGGGCTGCAAGGCACAATGGTACAGAGCAGAGTCTTCCAATTCAACAGAGGAATCATCAAGTCAACACGGGGTCTTCTCTTCATTCAGTCTACCATGTTTCGTGGAGTCGTAATGGATGTATTCTGTACATACTTGTTGATTGGTAGGATCCAAAGAAGACATTCTGGTCTGGATCCGGGGTATTGACGGTACCATTGTAGATTATTAACGTTGCCCTTGTAGTTGCAGGAGAGAGTGATGCCTGTTCCTTGGAGGACATTGACTTCAGGCTTCAATTGAGTTATTGTTCCCTGCTCCATACTATCACCTGCAACAACGTAAGTATTGTCATTGTGTTAATGTTTATTCCAAATGAGAAACAATACATGGGTTAGGTGTCCATAAAGTATGACGAGAGAAAGAATTGAGGCTTTCCAGTAAAATACCACTTAGTTTTTAATGCAATCATTCATTGATAAAAGCAATGTCACTGCATTCAAAATGTTATTTGGTTTAAGCTGAGAATTCAGCACTCACCTACAAACGCTGAGAGGAGCAATGGTAATATGAGTGACATCCTGACACAGACTAGATAAACCAACTCAGTGATAAGACAGTGAGAGAGCTGAGTATATCCTCTACAGAGACATCCTCATGGTTGCAGGTATACCCAGCCTATACCAGTGTTTGACTTTGAGGCCCCTCCTCTGATAACTGGATATGTAACTCTTCTTCTGTGGTTTGGGGTTAAGGGTTTTCAGTTCCTTTTGGCCTCCTCAATTTATTTTAGACTTCATTTCTATCTGAAAATGTCTCGTTTTTGCTTTATTCTTTGTTTGTTTTTTCAATACATCCACAATACTATACTATTCTATACTATATATACCATCTGCAAATTTGTGTCATACTGTCAGATTTATGTATGAGGAAGTGTTTTCTGTCACTATGGGCTCTATGGCACAGTAGTACAGAGCAGAGTGTCACTTCAGTAGAGGAGATCTTCAGATCCAAACGGTCTGTATGAACCTGAGCTGGAAGGCGATGAAGGACAAGTTTCTGGACATATCCAGACTTCGTGCTGAGAATCAGGAACACTGGTTTTGACCTGGGATACTAACGATACCACTGTAGATTGTTAACAGAACTAGTGTAGTTGCAGGATGATGTGATGGTATCACCCTCCACACCACCCACTATAGGCCTAGTTGGTTTGTCATCTTCAAAACTGCTACTTGTCAAGAAAGGAAAAACATGCTGCTGTTTTTGGTCTGTTGATAATGCCTTTCTCCTTCTATTATCATAAAACAATTTAGTGATACTCTATTTTTGACAACTTTGAAATACATTCTGGGCTTTAAATGAAAACTGTCAAATTGAATACAGCACACCAACAAAGACTAGGAGGTGAAGAAATGATGAAAGCAGCAACATAGCTAATTGACAAAGTATCAAAAATACTCTGACACAACATAGGCAGAGTTGAATATCTCTCTCTGCGATAATCGATCAGTCTTGCTGATTTGAGAAAATGTTGTAGTTCCACCTACTGGCAAAGACAGGGAAGACAATGTGTTAATGTGTGTGCCATGCAATCTTTGTTGAATGTTAGTATTGATGCATTCATTTATTTTTAACAATGCTATTCCATTCATGTTACACTGCATTATGAAGAAAAAAGTTTGAAATGAAAACAGTGCAATTGTACAGGTTTTTGTATTTGATTTCATTTACCTTTGTAATTTCATTAACCTCTAACGAGTACCCCCATCAAAAAAGCTGACTAGCATAGCCTAGCCTAACGCCACAGGGATATCATATAACATAATTTTCATGAAATCACAAGTCCAATACAGCAAATGAAAGATAAACATCTTGTGAATCCAGCCATCATTTCCGATTTTTAAAATGTTTTACAGCGAAAACACAATATGTATAACTATTAGCTAACCACAATAGTAAAAGACTCAAACGCATATTTTCACCATTTTTCTACCGCATAGGTAGCTATCACAAAACCGACCAAATAGAGATATAATTAGTCACTAACCAAGAAACAACTT
>NW_019943241.1:290751-313932 GCF_002910315.2 Salvelinus sp. IW2-2015 | reverse complement strand
AATCAAGATACAGTCTTATAACCCATGTTATACAATAAATCTATGTTTTGTTCGAAAATGTGCATATTTGAGTAAAATCATAGTTTTACATTGCAGCTACCAATCAAAAATCCCTAAAGCAGCCAGATAATACAGAGAGCAACGGAAATACCTAAATACTCATCATAAAACATTTATAAAAATACATGGTGTACAGCAAATGGAAAAATAAACATCTTGTGAATCCAGCCAAGTTTCCTATTTTTTAAAGTTTTTACACGAAAAACACAATTATAACATTATATTAGCTATACCACACATAGCCAACACACAAGCGCATCATTCACCGCAAAATACTATTCGCCAAAAAACCAGCAAAAAGATATTAAAATGAATCACTAACCGTTGACCCCAACTCATCAGATGACAGTTTTATAACCATTCATTTTACACCAAGTTACATATATTTTTGTTCGAAATGCTGCAATATTTTAGAGGTACAAATACTTGGTTTTACATTGTGAATACCGTAGCCAAAAATGCCACAAAATTGTCCGGAGAATTTGACAGTCACCTAATCTAATCAAAGAACTCATAAACTTAACTAAAATACATGTTCTAACAGCAAATGGAAACAATACACTGCGTTCTAATGCAACCGCTGTGTTACGAAAGTTTAAAATAACTGTTAGTACGACATACAAGCTTGGCGTTATGCAGACGCCGCCCGCTATAATGGCGGAGAATGACTAAACATTTCACACAAAAATACGGAAAATAACATCATAAATTGTTCTACTTGTTGCTGAGCTTCCACAAATCTTACAAGGAGTCCTTTGTCCAGAATAAATCGTGTTTTGGTTTTAGAATGTCCTTTCTCCTGTCAATTAGCAACCTTAGCGAGCCAAGTGGCGCAAAGATTCCATCTTCACCTAACGCAAAGAACGGAAAACTCCAAAACTCCCGATAAACGTTGAATAACTGATAAAACGTCGATTGAAAAACAGTACTTACGTAATTAATCACATGTATCAAATTAAAATTCATACCCGGAGATATTAGCCGTCTTACCGTGAATGTTTCTAGGTATGTCTATGGTTGCCTGAGTGGTTCTCAATCAGAGACAGATGTCTTTCATTTGTTTCTGATTGGGAGCCATATTTAAGGCAGCCATGGGCATCATGCATTTGTGGGTAATTGTCTATGTTTGTGTCTATGTTGCATGTTTTTGCACTTAGTCATTTATAGCTTCACGTTCGTCTATTTGTTGTTTTGTTTAGTTTTTCTTCTTCTAAATAAAGAGAAGATGTATTTTTCACACGCTGCGCCTTGGTCCTCTCTCTCTCCCTTTGACGATCGTGACACAGGCCCTGAAACAGAGCCCCATTTTCAGAATTTTCACCTCCTGTCTGGAAGTTTGCTGCCAAATGAGTTCTGTTTTTACTCACAGATATAATTCAAACAGTTTTAGAAACTTGAGTGTTTTCTATCCAATAGTAATAATAATATGCATATTGTATGACCTAGAATAGAGTACGAGGCCGTTTAAATTGGGCACGATTTTTTCCAAAGTGAAAATAGCGCCCCCCTATTGACAAGAATCCACTACATCTGTCTGGACTTATTATGTCTTCAACACTTGTACCTGTAAAAAAGAACAACATGTATTACTGAGTCAATGTAGACAGTGTACAGTATATCCACACTTGGTGTTTCAAAGTGTATTACCACTTTATATTGATAATACCATATTGTAATGAGTACTGAACAGTCTACATTGGGTTAGTACACATTCAGTTAATGGAGAGTGAATCCTTACCTATAAGTGCACACAAAAACAAGACTGAATAGAGCAGCATCATAGTCACTGGGTGTTAGACAAAGACTTCTCTGTAGAATTATATTCTCTTGGAACATTCCCTCTCTGGGTGAATCAGTTCCACATGTTGTGTAACACTAAGCTCCTCCTCTTGACCCAATAGAATGGGTGCATGTTGACTCCACTTGATGGCACTACTGTCAAATGAAACTTGGAACTACAGAGTAGAAATACACTCTCAGGCGATGTTAGGTTTTTGTACAGTGTTTCTGGGTTTCCTGTCACTGTGGGCCTCAGAGCACAATAGTACAGAGCAGAGTCTGTCACTTCAGCAGAGGAGATCTTCAGATCCGTACGTTTGGCAGTTTTGTCATGATTTAGAGTGAACCCTGGCGTAATGTCTGCATACTCCATAACCAGTAACTGTGGTGCWGATTTGGGATATTGTCGATACCATTGAAGAGTGTTAACAGAAGCGGTGTAGTTACAAGAGAGAGTAACTCTGTCCCTTTCTGAAGCCACTTCTACATCAGTGTAGGGTGTTAATACCTGTTCAGAACTGACTCCTGTAAAAACAGTATATTATATATATTACTTTAAACCCACATGGAAGATTGTATTAATTCCAAATGCAGTGTAAAGATAAAAAGTTTTCAAAGTAAAAAACATGTATCCTCATGTCGTACATTATCTTCATGATCTTTGATTTGAAAAATAAATATCTCTCAACATAATAACACTCAGTTTGAATGAAAATGTTATTACTTACCTATCAAGTTAAAGAAGAGTAATAGTGAATAGAACAACATTGTAGATGTCAGGATGTGTAGAAGAAGCACCAACTGCTGATGAAAAGCACAGCATCAACTGTCTATGATCTTCATGGTAGTATCATGTTTTATCTCGAGGATTCATAATCTAATCCTGAGTTTTATACTCTAGCTCCTCCTACTGACACTGTAGAATCAAAGATGTTTCATRTACATTTGATTTATTCACGASAGAATCCACTTGATGGCACTGTGGTCTAACAGAAGACAGMRGATGCTTGTAAATCCATAATATTCAGGTCACTGTTGAGTCAATAAGTTATGCGTCAYTATGGACATCACATCACAGCAGTACAGTGCAGAGTGACGTATGGTTTCTGTACAGTGTTTCTCAGTTTCCTGTCATTGTGKGCTCTACAGTACAGTAGTACAGAGCAGAGTCTCTCACTTCAACAGAGGAGATCTCAAGATCTGTACAGGTCTTCTCTTTGTTCAGTTTAACAGTGAGGTGAGAGTATGGATGTTTAGCTCTCACTACAGTCCTAGAGGCATGGRGGATGAAGAGGAGGAATTGGGGAGCTGAACCTGGATACTGTTTATASCACAGTACACTGCATGCTGAGGAGTAGTTGCAGGAAAGCTGAACATTACTAATCTCCTCTCCATACACTTGGTTTGGCTGCATGGTCTGAAGAAAACTGYCACCTGCTAATGTGAGGAGGTGATGGATAAATCACAAGGTAGATGTATTTGAAATTCGGAAAAATCTTGGTGTTTACTCAAAAAACCAATAATACAGACAAACTATATATTATCCTAAAGAAATGTGTTAAAAGAATTACAGGAATAAGTAATTTACTAACTAGTCAGTGAAGAAMGTAAAATAATTGCGTAGCACATGAWTACTTTTTTTAACCTACAGTTGTAAACACCATCCTTTCCCTAAAATAAGCATAAGAGGAGTTTATCATGAGCTGTCAGGTTTTTGTACAGTGTTTCTCAATTTCCTGTCACTGTGGGCTGCAAGGCGCAGTAGTACAGAGCAGAGTCTTTTACATCAGCAGAGGAGATCTCCAGATCCACGCSGGTTCTCTCCTTATTCAGTTTAATAGACAGATGTGGGTATGGAGGAGTAGCGTTCACTACAGAGGGGATTGAGGTGACTGTAGTGAGGAGAAGGAATTTGGGAGCTGATCCGGGATACTGACGATACCATTGGAGGTTGTATGGTGAACCAGAGTAGTTGCAAGACAGTGTAACAAAGCCTCCTTTGTCACCATGCATTATCTTTGCGATTGGTTGAATTTCATCCTGGTAACTGACACCTGAAAAAGAGATTGAATCTCAGTACTGGATTCTGTWCATGTTTAAGGTAGTTGAATAAATCCATCTCCACCATCATTATTTACTAACGTTTCGAACTGCAGCTCACTATCAGTGTTACTCTTTCATTTTGAACCTTGATTAAAGAGTGGCTATAATGAACATTGAGAAAACTCACCAACAAGTGCAGAAATGAATAAMAGTGGATAGAGGAACATGATGGTTGAAGTTCAGAAGCTCACTCAGTAACTCTGATGTACCACTCCCCTGTGACAGACTAAATTATATCCCCCTGAGGTCTGCTTAGTTTAGCTCCTCCTCTTGAATAGATAGCAGTTTTTGAACAGTGTCGGCAGGTTTCCTGTCASTGTGGGCTCCAGAGCACAGTAGTGGAACAGTAGTACAGAGCAGAGTCTGTCACTWCAGCAGAGGAGATCTCCAGATCCACACGCGTTCTCTCATCGTTCAGTTTAACAGCCATTCTTGGGTATGGAGGAGTAGCTTCCACTACACGTGGAGTTGCAGTGTATGTGAGGAGGAGGAGGAATTGGGGTGCTGATCCAGGGTACTGTCTGTACCACTGGAGATTATTAGCCTTTACAGTATAGTTACAGGAGATCTTAACTCTGCTACCCTCTAAATAATACTCCTCAGGACTGGTTGGAGTAATATCATCCTCTAAAGTATCACCTAAAAGGGCTGAAATCAGTAGATATAACAGAGTAGCATCATGGTCTATGTTACAGATCAGACATACATGTGTTATTTAGAAAACAGCAAAGTCAAAACACTGCTATGACTTTGAAATGATAAGTAGGCATATACAATGTTTCTCCTCCTCTTGACATGGTTCTTAAACACCCCCACCAGGTTTCCTGTCAAAAAGAAAAACCTTGAGATGCACCATCTCCTGTAGGTCATGTCATGTGCTTATAGAATGTGTCAGGTTAGGTTTTTGTACAGCGTTTGAAGTTTCCTTTCACTGTGGGTGTCACGCCCTGACCTTAGTATTCTTTGTTTTCTTTATTATTTTGGTTAGGTCAGGGTGTGACATGGGTGATTATATGTTTTTGTCCTGTCTAGGGTTTTTGTATGTTGATGGGGTTGTAACCAGTCTAGGGTTTTTTTGTATGTCTATGGTTGCCTAGATTGGTTCTCAATTAGAGGCAGCTGTTTATCGTTGTCTCTGATTGGAACCATATTTAGGCACGCCATATTCCTTGAGTAATTTGTGGGTGATTATCTATGTCTATGTTTAGTTGCTTGTGTCAGCACTATGAATTATATAGCTTCACGTTCGTTTTGTTGTTTTTGTAAAGTTCATTCCGTGTTCTTTCTTTATTAAAAGAGATGCATTCAAATCACGCTGGGCTTTGGTCTCATCGCTATAACGAACGTTGACAGTGGGCGTCAGTGCACAGTAGTACATAGCAGAGTCTTTCTCTTTAGCAGAGGAGATCTCCAGATCCACACGGTTCTTCTCAACATTTAGTTTGACTGACAGTCGAGGATCCAGACTTGGTGCCCGTGATGGAGACCCAACACCATGCAGGACAAGCAGGATATACTGAGGAGGTGATCCAGGGTCTTGGAGATACCATTGAAGAGAGACTGCAGATTAGTAGATGCATGAAAGTGTAATATTGCTACCTGCTGGAGCATACACCTCCTCTCTGATTGGCTCAATGGTCTGACTTTTACTGTCACCTGCAAGAGATGCAAAAAAAAATATTATTCTATTATACTCTGTTATAGATTTATTTTCAACGCATCCACACTTAGTTTACATTCAACATAACACCAATAAAAATTGTCAGATTATAGATTACTTACATGCAACTTCTAAAAGCTAAATAAATATGGGATTGACATTGTGGCTGAAACTGGAAGTTAAAATAATAACACACAGCACAGCAAGATTTGTGTATACTAAAAAAAACATCCTTCTCCTTCTATTTTGAATGGACCATCTCTTCTCAAACGGACTTTAGACCGTCGCTGGAGACTCCGGACTGACTCCGCACAGCCCTCCATGTGCTCGCCAGAGGTAGCCTGACAGCCATTAGGTACCGAGAGAATCCTCAGACCCCTTGTGAGACCATATGCCTGACCACATGCACATTTGTGGCCTGCTGGAGGTCATTTGCAGGGCTCTGGCAGTGCTCCTCTTGCCACAAAGGCGGAGGTAGCGGTCCTGCTGCTGGGTTGTTGCCTCCTACGGCCTCCTCCACGTCTCCTGATGTACTGGCCTGTCTCCTGGTAGTGCCTCCATGCTCTGGACACTACGCTGACAGACACAGTAAACCTTCTGCCACAGCTCGCATTGATGTGCCATCCTGGATGAGCTGCACTACCTGAGCCACTTGTGTGGGTTTGTAGACTCCGTCTCATGCTACCACTAGAGTGAAAGCACGCCAGCATTCAAAAGTGACAAAAAAACATCAGCCAGGAAGCATAGGCACTGAGAAGTGCTGTGGTCACCACCTGCAGAACCACTCCTTTATTGGGGGTGTCTTGCTAATTGCCTATAATTTCCACCTTTTGTCTATTCCATTTGCACAACAGCATGTGAAATGTATTGTCAATCCAGTGTTGCTTCCTAAGTGGACAGTTTGATTTCACAGAAGTGTGATTGACTTGCAGTTACATGTGTTGTTTAAGTGTTCCCTTTATTTTTGAGCAGTGTATATTTTTGAAAAGGTACAGTTATGTTATTATAATTCAGGTATAAACACTCATGAGCAGGTATTCCCAAACTGGGGTACTACAGAGCAGTATTCCCCCAGGGTTACGCGCAATGCCGTCAGTGGTACGCCAAATAAAAATGTCATTCACATTACAAAAATATATATATACTGTACATATTATTTTTGTATTTCTTTTTTCTTTTTTTTTGTGTTCATATTTTCAAACAGTCCATTTATATTTTCCAACGGGGCTATACATTTTTACTCGCCTGAGTAGCCTCGTTTCACTGCCAAAATTTAAACCTGTTGGGCTGCAAGCCCGAGGTCGGTACACTTATGACAACATCCAGCTCAAGTGCAGGGCGCGAAATTCAAAACTATTTTTTTTTTTTATATTTAACTTTCACACATTAACAAGTCCAATACAGCATTTGAAAGATAAACATCTTGTGAATCCAGCCAACGTGTCCAATTTTAAAATGTTTTACAGCGAAAACACCACGTATATTTATGTTAGTTCACCACCAAATACAAAAGAGGACAGACATTTTTCACAGCACAGGTAGCATGCACAAAGCCAACCTAACTAACCAAGATCCAACCAACAAACCTAGAAACAACTTCATCAGATGACAGTCCTATAACATGTTACACAATAAATCTATGTTTTGTTTGAAAAATGTGCATATTTGAGCTATAAATCAGTTTTACATTGATGCTACCATCATAGCTACAGTCAGAAATAGCACGGGAGTAGCCAGAGTAAATACAGACACCAACGTCAACTACCTAATTACTCATCATAAAACATTTCATAAAATATATGGTGTATAGCAAATGAAAGACAAAGATCTTGTGAATACAGCCAATATTTCTGATTTTTTAAGTGTTTTACAGCGAAACACAATATATCGTTATATTAGCCTTAGCTGCAATAGCTAACACACAACAGCATTGATTCCAAGTAATCGGTAGCGATAGCACAGTTCGACAGATATATGAAATAGCATCCCAAATTGGGTCCTTATCTTTGTTGATCTTCCATCAGAATGTTGTACAAGGGGTCCTTTGTCCAGAACCGTCTTTGTTTGGATCCAGAACGAACTATTTCCCTCTTGAATTAGCAAGCACACTGGCCGTGCGGCGCTAACCTCTCCTTCTTGAACAAATTCTTCCAACGCATCACGTCTAAAGTCCCGAATAAATTTCAATAATATAATTAAACTATATTGACAAAACATACTTTAGGATGATATTGTGACATGTATCAAATAAAATCTAAGCCGGAGATCATATTCACCCATAACGACGGTTTTCCAGGAGGCGTTTCCAGGTCCAACTTCGCGCCTTCGAAAAAAAGAATAATGGCGGACCTCTCATTCCAAGAGGATGTATTCAATCCCAGAACAAGATAATCAAGTCATTTCTGCTAATCAAGTCAGTTTTACGGAAAAAGCTTTACGGAAAAAGCAAACCATGCAATCATCTGAGTACGACGCTCAGACAACAAATCAACCCAAAGAGATATCCGCCATTTTGGAGTGCTCCTCAGTCCCAGTTGCTAATATATGCATAGTGTTATTAGTATTGGATAGAAAACACTTTGAAGTTTCTAAAACTGTTTGAATGATGTCTGTGAGTATAACAGAACTCATATGGCAGGCAAAAACCTGAGAAAAAAATTCAACCAGGAAGTGAGAAATCTGAGGTTTGTAGGTTTTCAACTCATCGCCTATCAAATACACAGTGGGATATGGGGTCATGTTGCACTTCCTACGCCTTCCACTAGATGTCAACAGTCTKTAGAACCTTGTCTGATGCTTCTACTGTGAAGTGGGGCCGAAGGAGACAGGAATGAGTAAGGTCTATCATGAGCTGACCATGCTCTGACCATGCGCGTTCACATGCGAGGGAGCTCTGTTCCATCACACTTCTGAAGACAATGGAATTCTCCAGTTGGAACGTTATTGAAGATTTATGTTAAAGACATCCTAATGATTGATTCAATACATAGTTTGACATGTTTCTACTGACTGTTACGGAACTTTTTGACATTTCCTCTGCTTTAGTGAACGCGCTTCCTGACTTTGGATTTGTTTACCAAACACGCTTACAAAAATAGCTATTTGGACATAAATTATGGACATTACCGAACAAAACGAACATTTTTTGTCGAAGTGGGAGTCCTGGGAGTGCATTCCGACAAAGATCAGCAAAGGTAAGTGAAGATTTATAATGCTATTTATGAGTTTTGTTGACTGCACAATTTGGCGGGTAACTGTAAGGCTGCCTTTTGTGGCTGAACGCTGTTCTCAGATTATTGAATATTCTGCTTTTGCCGTAAAGCTTTTTGAAATCTGACACAGCGGTTGCATTAACCTTTCACGAGTCACAAACCCGGATCCGGGATCCCCCCCATCAAAAAAGCTGACTAGCATAGCCTAGCCTAAAGCGACAGGGATATCATATAATCAAATGTTCATGAAATCACAAGTCCAAGACACCAAATGAAAGATACAGATCTTGTGAATCCAGCCATCATTTCCGATTTTTTAAATGTTTTACAGGGAAGACAAAATATGTATTTCTATTAGCTAACCACGATAGCAAAAGACACAACTTTTTTTTGTCCACCATTTTTTTACTCCATCAGTAGCTATCACTAATTCGACTAAATAAAGANTCTACAGTGGTTCCTCAATTAAAAGTTTTGAGATTATGCCCCTTCAGTTTGCTGCTTCAGTGTCTTTAGATATTTTTGTCAGATGTTACTATGGAATACTGAAGTATAATTACAAACATTTCATAAGTGGCAAAGGCTTTTATTGACAATTACATGAAGTTGATGCAAAGAGTCAATATTTGCAGTATTGACCCTTCTTTTTCAAGACCTCTGCAATCCGCCCTGGCATGCTGTCAATTAACTTCTGGACCACATCCTGACTGATGGCAGCCCATTCTTGCATAACCTCTCTTGGGCACGTGAGAAGGTAGCGTCCCACCTCTTCAAAAGTCAGTGAAACTGCTGGCCGCCAAATTCAAATACAGAAATACTCATTATAAAAATTCAGAAAAAAAAACATATTTTACATAGGTTTAAAGATTAACTTCTTGTGAATCAAACCACGGTGTCAGATTTTAAAAATGCTTTACAGCGAAAGCATACCTTACGATTATGAGAACATAGCTCACTAGACAAATCATTACAAACAGTAGCCAGCCAGATAGAACAGTAACACAATTTAGAAATAGAGATAAAATGAATCCCTTACTTTTGATGATCTTCATATGGTTGCACTCAGCAGACAATCATTTACTCAATAAATGTTCCTTTTGTTCGATAAAGTCTCTTTATACCCAAAAACCTCAGTTTTGTTCGAGCGTTTTCTTCAGTAATCCACAGGCTCAAACTCAGTCCAAACAGGAAGACAAAAAAATCCAAATTGTATCCGTAAAGTTCAGAGAAACATGTCAAACGATGTTTATATTCAAACCTCAGGTTGTTTTTAGCCTAAATAATCAATAATGTTTCAACCGGACAATAACGTCGTCAATATAAAATGTAAACAAGAAACGCATTCTCTCGGTTGTGCGCATGAAAAACCTCCGTGAAACTTTAGGGTCCAGTCATTCAGACTGCTCTTACTTCCTCATTTTTCAGAATACAAGACTGAAACACTTTCTAAAGACTGTTGACATCTAGTGGAAGCATAGCAACTGCAATTTGAATCCTAAGTCAATGGATACTGTAATGGCATTGAAAAGAAAACTACAAAAACCCCCAAAAAACTACTTCCTGAATGGATTTTTCTCAGGTTTTCGCCTGCCAAATCAGTTATCTTATCTCAGACACTATTTTAACAGTTATGGAAACTTTAGAGTGTGTTCTATCCAAATCTACGAGTTATATGCATATCATATCTTCTGGGCTCGAGAAGCAGGCAGTTTAATGTGGGCATGCATTTCATCCAAAATTCCGAATGCTGCCCCCTACCCTAGAGAAGTTAAAACAGTGGCTATAATGAACATTGAGAAAACTCATCATGTGCAGAAAAGAATACAACTGGATAGAGGAACATGATGGTTGAAGTTCAGCAGCTCTCTCAGTAACACTGACGTAACACTCACCTATGATAGACTAAATTATATCCCCCTGAGGTTTGCTTAGCTTAGCTCCTCGTCTTGAATAGATAGCAGTTTTTGAACAGTGTTGGCAGGTTTCCTGTCACTGTGGGCTCCAGGGCACAGTAGTACAGAGCAGAGTCTGTCACTTCAGCAGAGGAGATCTCCAGATCCACACGTTTGGCTTTTTTGTCATGATTTAGAGTGAACCCTGGTGTATTATCCACATACTCCTTAACCAGTAGCTGTGGTGCTGAATTGGGATATTGACGATACCATTGAAGAGTGTCACCAGAGGAGTAGTTACAAGAGAGTTTAACTCTGTCCCTTTCTGAAGCCACTTCAACATCACTGTAGGGTGTTAAAACCTGTTCAGAACTGAGACCTGTAAAACAAAATATTATATAATATATATATTACTTTAAACCCACATGGAAGATTTAATTAATTTCAAAAGCACAAAAAAACAAACATGCATCTTCATGTTGTGCATTTTCTTTATAATCTTTGATAAAAAAAAAATACCTCTCAACATAATAACACTCAGTTTAAATGAAAATATAGTTACTTACCTTTCAAGTTAAAGAAGAGTAATAGTGAACAGAACAACATTGTAGATGGCAGGATGTGTAGAATAAGCACCAGCTGCTGATGAAAAGCACAGCATCAACTGGCTATGATCTTCATGGTAGAATCATGTTTTATCTTGAGGATTCATAATCTAATCCTGAGTTTATACTCTAGCTCCTACTACTGACTATGTAGAGTCATAGACGTTTCAAAAACATTTGATTTATTCACTAGAGACTCCACTTGATGGCACTGTGGTCTAACAGAAGACGCCTGTCACTGTGAGCTCCAGGGCACAGTAGTACAGAGCAGAATCTGTTACAACAGCAGAGGAGATCTCCAGATCCACACGGGTTCTCTCCTTATTCAGTTCAACAGACAGTCGAGGGTATGGAGGAGTAGCGTTCACTACAGAGGTTTGAGGACACTCCAGTGAGGATGAGGAAGATGGAAGATAATCCAGGGTACTGTCGATACCACTGGAGAGTACTAGCAGAGGAGTAGTTACAGGACAACTTTATGACATCACCCTCCAATCCAAACAAACTATCTGATGTTACAGGAATGTCATTCCCATGACAGCCACCTGTAAAACATTTATGAAAACAGGAATTATTATCAGGTTTTGATCATAAAATTCAACTCTTTATTCAGGGAAGTGTATTAAAAATGTATAAAAGATCCTTCACAGGAATATTAATCCAGGCTCCAGTAATTACATTAGATATGTAATTGGATCTGAAGAATAGGATCAAACTCATCCACTAGTGCATATATTGAAATGTATCCTCATAAAATGCTGGAAAGTGTTGTTTGACACAGTGAAAAAAGTAAACACAAGTATAATTATGACAAAATGACTCCCCTGGTTTCTCACTGTCAGCTACAGTATAAAATGCATTTCTCTTCCTCCGCCTCAATTATGTAACACCTCCCNACAGGAATATTAATCCAGGCTCCAGTAATTACATTAGATATGTAATTGGATCTGAAGAATAGGATCAAACTCATCCACTAGTGCATATATTGAAATGTATCCTCATAAAATGCTGGAAAGTGTTGTTTGACACAGTGAAAAAAGTAAACACAAGTATAATTATGACAAAATGACTCCCCTGGTTTCTCACTGTCAGCTACAGTATAAAATGCATTTCTCTTCCTCCGCCTCAATTATGTAACACCTCCCATTAAAGAACATCACACAACACAAAGTACTTTACACGCACATACACACGCACAGCGTTCTGTAAGAGGCAGTATGTCCTGTTTTCACAATGGGCCTCAGAGCACAGTAGTACACAGCAGAGTCAGACAGCTGCACCCTCTGGGTCTTCGAGGGGGCTGGCTTTGCTGTGACATTCAGAAGGGCATCAAATCTCTCCTTGAACTCAGTAGTAGTGTCTGAAGGTGAACATCCCTTTTCAGCATTAATATGGAGTTGCCATTTGCTATTTGTTTGTACCAGAAGAGATTTGGTGATTGAGAAGTTGTATAAAACAGACAAGTGAGTGTTGTTGGTTGTCCTTCTACGACCATTACATCTTCTGTTGGCTGCGTTACTTGCTCTCCTGCTCTGCACACTGAAAAGAAAGATAAATATATCTTCATGACAAATATTATTAATAATGTATATAAATGAAATTAACAAATATATAGAAAGAGACATATGAACAGAGTGATGTTATACCAAAGCAGCTTGCAGACAGAACATGCAGGATCAGCCAATTTCTCATGACTAGTCAGTCAGTTTGAAGTGGAAAAGGTAAGGAGCAGAACAATGCTGATCTATCTATCACAGAGCTTTGACACCCTCTGTCCTACTGTTGATGCTTCATGTTGTTCTGTATTACATGCAGTAGTAGACCGTGGGGGGTGTCTGTCTGTATGGCATCCTCTGATTCAGGGGTGTGTGTACTTTGTTAGGTTGCCCCCTTCAGGTTGACTTTCCAAATACACCACCAAGCTGTGTGAATTGTGAATAGGGCCAACAATAAATAATACTATTTTTGCACTTTGTCATATTCCCAAGTGATTATCCAACCAATATTTAAAAAAAATGCCTACGGTAAGAGAATTTGAAGACTACTGACTGAAGAGTGAAGAATACATCTTTCTCACAGTTCATTGAATATGAAGACAGAGAAACACTAAATCACCTGGTGATTTCACACAGCACAGGTGTGACCACAGTTCTCTGATCTCAACTTCTGCCATCATGACATTAATTATGATTTCCACTTCAACAAAGCATTTTGGTCTGCAGGTTTTCGTACAGGGTCTTATACACATTGTATCACTGTGTATATTCCCTGAGAGCACAGTAGTAGAGAGCTGTGTCTGCCAGGGTTAGGCTTGTTATGACCAGTTCAGTTGATGTCCGGGATGTTGTGGATTTATATCTCTTTTCAGGGATATGTTTACTCCCGCTCTGTAATCTGGCACCTTTATACAGTAGAAACTGAGGAGCCTGGTTAGGATAATGCCAGAACCAGTTAAGCCAAATATTTTCACTGCTTGTATCATATGAGCAGCTCAGAGTCACAAGCTCTCCCTCTGTTCTGATCACTTCATTATTTACAGGANGGGAGGAATTAGAGGTTAATGGATGGAAGATGCGAGCTATTCAGACTCAGTTTCTAGGGGTTCTAGAGGTCTCAGATAAGAGTTATCTGTGTTTGATTTTTAAGGATCAGTTTTTGTATTGTGTTTCTGAGGTTTCCTATCACTGTGGGCTTCAGCGAACAGTAGTACAGACCAGAGATCTCCAGATCCACAGGGGTTCTCTCTTCATTCAGATTAACAGAGAGTCGAAAGTCTTGTGGATCACCTCTCGCTTCATATGGATTATTGGTAGTTGTTACGAGATAAAGGAATTAGAGAACTAATCCAGAGTCCTGTCTGTACCACAGCAGACTTTGCTTTTACTGTACAGGTACAGGAGATCTTGACTGCTACTCTCTAATAAAGGGCACAAGGCGAGACCCAGATGCAGATGGCTTGAGACTTTGATATTTATTATTATCCAAAAGGGTAGGCAAGAGAATGGTCGTGGACAGGCAAAAGGGCAAAACCAGTTGAGAGTCCAGGAGCGGTAGAGATACTCCGAATGATCGGTTATGAAAAGCCAATTGACATTTACTCCTGAGTTGCTGACCTGTTGCACCCTTGACAACCACTGTGATTATTATTATTTGACCCTGCTGGTCATCTATGAACATTTGAACATCTTGGCCATGTTCTGTTATAATCTCCACCTGGCACAGCCAGAAGAGGACTGGACACCCCTCATAGCCTGGTTCCTCTCTAGGTTTCTTCCTAGGTTCTGGCTTTTCTAGGGAGTTTTTCCTAGCCACCGTGCTTCTACACTTGCATTGCTTGCTGTTTGGGGTTTTAGGAAGGGTTTCTGTACAGCACTTTGTGACATCAGCTGATGTAAGAAGAGCTTTATAAATACATTTGATTGATATGTAATGTATGGCTGCTGTCTGTCTGTCCTACAACTACCTCCACTGTCAGCATGAGCCACCTGCTCAGAGAAATAGAGGTTTGTGTAGTGTTGAGGCGAGGCCCTCTACAGAAGATAGGGAGTTATACTATATATCTTGTTGATTTAAACGGAATTGATTTGAGTGAAGAAGGACTGATAATGTGGACTTTTTTTAAGCTTTAAGGTGTTGTAATCCAGATTTCGAACTGACTGATAATTAAAGATCTGAAACAGTTCACAACAAGGATTGTTCCTCTGCTTCTGTAAAGTTGTTGTACAGTGAATCTGGTTTTCCTGTCACTGTGTGCCTCAGAACACACTAGTACAGAGCAAAGTCTGTCACTTCAGCAGAGGAGACCTTCAGATCCACACTTTCAGCCACTTTGTCAACATTAACAAACGGTCGAGGATACGGTGGATCTGCAGTAACCTTTGTCGCAGCAGATGCTGAATACACTGAGATGTGGAGAAGGAATTGGGGAGCAGATGTGGGATATTGGTGATACCATAAGACACTTCCTCCAACAGATACTGTGTAGTTGCAGGAAAGCTTGACACTGCCACTATGTATCACATCCTCCTCAAGACTGTTGGAGAAAATTCCATCCCGCAACTATCACCTGCAGAACACGGACATGTGAAATTAAAGTTATATTTGTCCGGTCAATGCTTGTGTGTTGTTTTTCCAAGCTTGTGAGGAAGTATTTACAGATTATTATTACTGTTTAGCGTATTTTTACTTACCCACAAATGTTAAAAAGAACAAGGTGAACCAGGCATCCTTCAGGGCACAGTAGCAGAGAGCTGTGTCTCAGAGTTACTTGTTTTATCATGAGTGTAGTTGACATTTGGGACATTGTGGATTCATATAGATTATTAGGGATTTGGTCAACCCTATCTGCTCTGGCACCTTTATACAGTCGGTACTGAGGTGTCTGGTACTGAGGTGTCTTTGATGATGGCGCCGATAGAGATGGTTTTGTATGTACTATGTCTTACATTGTTAGCCCAGAAAATGTCAAGTGTTATTACATACAGCCAGTTAAGAACTACTGGATATAAAAGCGATGTCAACTTACCATCATTACGACCAGGAATACGTCTTTCCCAAAGTGGATCCTTTGTTATGACCTCCACCCTGGACATGCGATCTTATCCTAGAGGCCGGCCCAAAACAACCCGATGGAGCAGCTTACTGGTCAGACTCAGAAGGCGAGCACACCATCCACTGCTTCTGAGCATATTACTCGCCAATGTCCAATCTCGAGATAACAAGGTGGACGAAATTAGGGCACGAGTTGCCTTCCAGAGAGACATCAGAGATTGTAACATTCTCTGTTTCACGGAAACATGGCTCAGTCGGAATATGTTGTCAGAGTCGATACAGCCATCCGGTTTCTTCACGCATCGCACCGACAGAAACAAACATCTCTCTGGTAAGAAGAAGGGTGGGGGTGTATGCCTTATGATTAACGTCTCATGGTGTAATCACAGCAACAGACAGGAACTCAAGTCCTTTTGTTCACCTGACCTAGAATTCCTTACAAGAAAAAATGCCAACCGCATTATCTTCCAAGAGAATTCTCTTCGATTATTGTCACAGCCGTGTATATCCCCCCCAAGCAGTTACCTCGTCGGCCCTGAAAGAACTTCACTGAGATCTATGTAAACTGGAAACCATATATCCTGAGGATGCATTTTTTGTACCTGGGGATTTTAACAAAGCGAACCTAAGATCAATACTCCCTAAATTCTATCAGCATATCGAATGCGCGACACGAGCTGGCAGAATTCTGGATCATTACTCAACGAACTTCCGCGATGCATACAAAGCCCTCCCACGCCCTGCCTTCTGCAAATCTGACCATGAATCCATTTTGTTGCTCACAGCCTATAAACAGAAACTAAAACAGGAAACGCCCATGCTCAGTTCAATACTATGCTGGTCTTACCAATTGGATTCCACGCTTCAAGACTGGGATATGTTACGGATAGCCTCAGACAACATTAATGTATGTGCTGACTCGGTGAGTGAGTTTATTAGCAAGTGCATCGGATATGTCGTACCCGCTGTGACTATTAAAACCTTCCCTAACAAGAAACCATGGATTAATGGCAGCATTGGTGCAAAAATGAAAGCGCGAACCACCGCTTTTAATCATGGCAAGCCGACCGGAAACATGACCGAATACAAACAGTGCAGCTATTCCCTCCGCAAGGCAATTGTCACGATCGTCATGAAGAGGGGACCAAGATGCAGCGTAGTATGTTTCCATCCTTTTATTTGGAACCGAAAACTCAAAGGGAAAAATCAATAAAGCGAACAAACGAAATGTGACGCTCAAAATAGTGCACACAGGCAACTATACCTAGACAAGATCCTACAAAGCACAATGGGGAAATGGCTACCTAAATATGATCCCCAATCAGAGACAACGATAAACAGCTGCCTCTGATTGGGAACAATACCACGCCAACATAGACATATACTTCCCCTAGAAAACCCACCCTTAATCACACCCCGACCTAACCAACATAGAGAATAAAAAGCTCTCTAGAGTCAGGGCGTGACAGTACATCCCCCCCAAAGGTGCGGAATCCAACCGCAAAACCTGACTCAATAGGGGAGGGTCCGGGTGGGCATCTACAATCAGGGGCGGCTCCGGTGCGGGGCGAGTACCCACTCCGCTCGAGGATACGTCATCGGAGGAACCGGACCGTGGATCGTTGCCGGAGGAACCGGACCGTAGAACGTCGCCGGGGACTCCGGACCGTGGATCTTCACCGAAGGAACCGGACCGTGGATCGTCGCCGGAGGCACCGGACTGTGGATCGTCGCCAGAGGCACTGGACCGTGGATCGTCGCCGGAGGCTCCGGACCGTGGATAGTCGCCGGGGACTCCGGACCGCGGATCGTCGCCGGTGTAACCGGTACGTGGTTCGTCGCTGGGGACTCCGAACCGTAGATCGTCGCTGGGGACTCCGGACCGTAGATCGTCGTCGGGGACTCCGGACCGTGGTTCGTCGCCGGGGACTCCGGACTGGGAACCCTCACAGGGGGCTCTGGACTGGGAACCCCCGCTGGAGGCTCTGGACTGCAGACTGTCGCTGGAGGCTCTGGACTGCAGACTGTCGCTGAAGGCTCTGGACCGCAGACTGTCGCTGGAGGCTCTGGACTGCAGACCCTCGCTGGAGGCTCTGGAACGCAGACCGTCGCTGGAGGCTCTGGAACACAGACCGTCGCTGGAGGCTCTGGACTGCCGACCGTCGCTGGATGTTCCGGACCGTGGACCGTCTCAGGAGGTTCCGGACCGTGGACCGTCGCTGAATGTTCCGGACCGTGGACCGTCTCAGGAGGTTCCGGACTGTGGACCGTCATGGAGGTCCGGACTGTGGACCGTCTCAGGAGGTTTCGGACTGTGGACTGTCTCAGGAGTTCCGGACTGTGGACCGTCGTTGGAGGTTCCGGACTGTGAAACGTCGCCGGAAGCTCGACTAGGAACGTGCCATATCACACTGAGTATCGTGCCATGGATCATCACTGGAGGCTTCTTGCCATGGATCATCACTGGAGGCTTTGTGCCATGGATCATCACTGGAGGCTTTGTGCCATGGATCATCACTGGAGGCTTCGTGCCATGGATCATCACTTGAGGCTTCTTGCCATGGATCATCACTGGAGGCTTCTTGCCATGGATCATCACTGGAGTGAGGAGACATATGGGCAGTCTGGTACGTGGAGCTGCCACAGGGCTCACCAGGCTGGGGAGACATACAGGAGGCCTTGTTCTGGCAGCAGGCACAGGACTCACCAGGCTGGGGAGACATACTTGAGGCTTGGTTCTTGGCGGCGGCACCGGATACACTGGGCTGTGGAGGCGCGCTGGAGGTCTCGAGCGTAGAGCCTGCACAACCCGTCCTGGCTGGATGGTTATCTTCGCCCTGCACATGCGGGCTGCTGGCACAGGATGCACTGGGCTGTGCAGACGCACCGGAGACACAGTGTGCAGAGCCGGCACAGGATATCTTGGGCCGAAGAGACGCACTGGAGACCAGGCGCACTGAGCCGGTACCATCCGTCCTGGCTGGATGCTCACCCTAGCCCGGCAGATGCGGGGAGCTGGGATGTAGCGCACCGGGCTATGAGAGCGAACTGGAGACACCGTGCGCTTTACCGCATAACACGGTGCCCGACCAGTACCACGCTCCTTACGATAAGCACGGGGAGTTGGCTCAGGTCTATACCCTGACTCAGCCAGTCTCCCCATGTGCCCCCCCCAAAAAAATTTGGGGGCTGCCTCTCATGCTTACTTCGCTGTGCCAATTCCTTGTAGCGTCGCCGCTCTGCTTTAGCTGCCTCCAGTTCCTCTTTAGGACGGCGATATTCACCAGCCTGTGCCCAGGGTCCCTTGCCTTCCAATATCTCCTCCCATGTCCATTCCTCCAGATAGCGCTGCTCCTCCCGGCCACGCTGCTTGGTCCCTTGGTGGTGGGTAGTTCTGTCACGGCCGTCGTTGGAAGAAGACCAAGGTTAAGCGTGGTGAGCGTACATATTCCTTTTATTTTAGAAAATGACACCAACAAAACAACAAAGGAAGAAAACAACCGTGAAGCTTACAGGGCTAAGTGCCACTAACAAAGATAACTACCCACACTGTAAAGGAGGGAAAAGGGCTACCTAAGTATGATTCCCAATCAGAGACAACGATAGACAGCTGTCCCTGATTGAGAACCATACCCGGCCAAAACATAGAAAAAAAGAAACATGGAAAACAAAGCATAGAATGCCCACCCCAAATCACACCCTGACCAAACCAAATAGASACATAAAAAGGCTCTCTAAGGTCAGGGCGTGACAGCCATATGGAATTGTATTAAGAAGTTCATACAAAGAAACATTTAGCTATTTGATTTWGAATTTTAAGGTCCYGTAAAGTAATATATAAAAACATAAGACACATTTTTTTAATGAATTTTTACTTTGGTCTTGCTGCAATTAGCCCATAMAAATTCATTGAATAACARATTCACTACACTGAAAAATTATACAGTAGTCCGTCAAATAWATCAAAAKGAAGTTTGTTCTGAATTGTCTGATATCTGAGAGATATAAGAAAGATCAGGATRAAATYGTTGTTGTTTTTTAGTCTCCATATATACTTATTTTTTCCTCCAACTGGTACTGTGGTACCATCAGACGAGTCTTGAGGCCTGTGGGCATCCTAGACCAAAACAACCAACATATACGTTTTCATGAGTCTCACATTTGTTCGTGTGTAGCCCAAACTCTTCTGATGCTACAGACAGATGTTGGCAGATAGGCTGTACCGACTTCAGAATTCAGACGAGTCCCAAGATGCATGTGTGGGTCGTAGAGCAAAACGGACAACACCGTTGTGTACTTCAGAGTCTCATCTTCCATAGAGTGTCATAATAGTTTGTAGGCCGTTTGGACACAACAGATGATTTTGTGAGAAGACCGATTATTGGGATGTCTCATGGTCTGACAAACACCAATCTACAGTGGTTCCTCAATTAAAAGTTTTGAGATTATGTTTGCTGCTTCAGTGTCTTTAGATATTTTTGTCAGATGTTACTATGGAATACTGAAGTATAATTACAAACATTTCATAAGTGTCAAAGGATTTTATTGACAATTACATGAAGTTGATGCAAAGAGTCAATATTTGCAGTATTGACCCTTCTTTTTCAAGACCTCTGCAATCTGCCCTGGCATGCTGTCAATTAACTTCTGGACCACATTCTGACTGATGGCAGCCCATTCTTGCATAACCTCTCTTGGGCACGTGAGACGGTAGCGTCCCACCTCTTCAACAAACAGTGAAACTGCTGGGCGCCAAATTCAAATACAGAAATACTCATTATAAAAATTCAGAAAACAAAACATATTTTACATAGGTTTAAAGATTAAAACAGTGGCTATAATGAACATTGAGAAACCTCACCAAGTGCAGAAATGAACAACAGTGGATAGAGGAACATGATGGTTGAAGTTCAGCAGCTCACTCAGTAACACTGATGTACCACTCCGCTGTGACAGACTAAATTATATCCCCCTGAGGTTTGCTTAGTTTAGTTCCTCCTCTTGAATAGATAGCAGTTTTTGAACAGTGTTGGCAGGTTTCCTGTCACTGTGGGCTCCAGGGCACAGTAGTACAGAGCAGAGTCTGTCACTTCAGCAGAGGAGATCTCCAGATATACACGTTTATCTTTTTTGTCATGATTTAGAGTGAACCCTGGTGTATTATCCACATACTCCATAACCAGTTAATATGGTGCTGAATTGGGATATTGTCGATACCATTGAAGAGTGTCACCAGAGGAGTAGTTACAAAAGAGTTTAACTCTGTCCCTTTCTGAAGCCACTTCAACATCAGTGTAGGGTGTTAAAACCTGTTCAGAACTGAGAACTGTAAAACAAAATATTATATAATATATATATTACTTTAAACCCACATGGAAGATTTAATTAATTTCAAAAGCACAAAAAAACAAACATGAATTTTCATGTTGTGCATTGTCTTTATAATCTTTGATTTGAAAAATAAATACCTCTCAACATAATAACACTCAGTTTGAATGAAAATGTTATTACTTACCTATCAAGTTAAAGAAGAGTAATAGTGAACAGAACAACATTGTAGATGGCAGGATGTGTAGAATAAGCACCAGCTGCTGATGAAAAGCACAGCATCAACTGGCTATGATCTTCATGGTAGAATCATGTTTTATCTTGAGGATTCATAATCTAATCCTGAGTTTATACTCTAGCTCCTCCTACTGACTATGTAGACACATGTAAACATTTGATTTATTCACTAGAGACTCCCCTTGATGGCACTGTGGTCTAACAGAAGACGCCTGTCACTGTGAGCTCCAGGGTACAGTAGTACAGATTAGAATCTGTTACAACAGCAGAGGAGATCTCCAGATCCACAGGGGTTATCTCCTTAATCAGTTCAACAGACAGTCGTGGGTATGTAGGTGTAGCGTTCACTACAGAGGGGTTTGAGGACACTCCAGTGAGGAGGAGGAAGATGGGAGATAATCCAGGGTACTGTTGATACCACTGGAGAGTACTAGCAGAGGAGTAGTTACAGGACAGATTTATGACATCACCCTCTAATCCAAACAAACTATCTGATGTTAGAGTAATGTCATTCCCATGACAGCCACCTGTAAAACATTTATGAAAACAGGAATTATTATCAGGTTTTGATCATAAAATTCAACTCTTTATTCAGTGAAGTGTATTAAAAATTTATAAAAGATCCTTCACAGGAATATTAATCCAGGCTCCAGTAATTACATTAGATATGTAATTGGATATGAAGAATAGGATCAAACTCACCCACTAGTGCATATATTAAAATGTATCCTCGTAAAATGCTGGTAAGTGTTATTTGACACAGTGAAAAGAGTGAATACAAGTATAATTATGACAAAATGACTCCCCTGGTTTCTCACTGTCAGGTATTGTTTCTCATTTGGAATAAAACATTTAAACACAATGGACAATATTATTTGTGGCAGGTGATATATGGGAGCAGAACAATAACTCCCAGTGAAAGCCTGAAGTCAATGTCCTCCAAGGAACAGACACATCACTCTTCTCTGCAACGTACAAGGGCAATGTTAACTCATCTCCAATGGTACGTCAATCCCCCGGATCCAGACCCAGAATGTCTTTCTTTTTGAATCAACAAAGCAGCATGTATGTACAGAATTACATCCATTAACGACGCCACGAACACTGGTAGACTGAAATGAAGAGAAGACCCGTGTGACTTGATGATCTCCTCTGCTGAATGGAAGACTCTGCTCTGTACCACTGTGCTGCAGCCCCACAGTGACAGGAAACCCAGACACACTTGACAAAAACCTACAAGCATACAGCTATACTGTAGAAGAAAGCCCATAACAGAAAACATTTCATGTTGGTGTCAAGAGGGGCGCTGTATAATCAAAGATCCACATGTAGGTTTGATGGATGTTATTGTTCCAGGAAGTAGCTAGTTTAGTTCAGGTCTCTCAGTGCTGAACTTCTGTCGGTTTCTCAAGGTCTAAAAGATGTTTTCCTTCTCATTTGTTCTCTTCTTTCAGCTTTTTTTCAGGTCAGTTATTATATTGGGATTGAAATCTTTTAATTTAATCTTACAGTGAAACGAACAGCACAAAACCATGGTAACTTGCACATTCATTTCTAGTGTTTAAATGTTATTTACAAGCTGCACAGAGCCATTACTATGAGCGCATCCTCCCTAAAATACAATATTGCATCGTTTATGTGACATCATTGCTCTCAACATGGACCTGGCTCAGTGGTTTGGGTCCTCTAGTGGTTAAATCCATGATACGCAGCCTTAGAGGAGCCATACCGTGAAGCCCAACTGATGGTAACAT
>NW_019943241.1:276089-290726 GCF_002910315.2 Salvelinus sp. IW2-2015 | reverse complement strand
CCCGTGTACCAACTGTATATAAAGCCACATTGTATACGCTGCTTTCTTTAAATATGCTGTTTTCTATTCTTCCTTTAGTAGGTTTTCTAAAACGTCAATGTGGTTAAAGGGCTGTGAGAGCTTGAGAGCCCTGAAAAGGTGCTGTTATCAAGCGCAGTGGTGACAAAGTAAAATTGATTTGAAATACAATAAGCCCTCCCCGCGAACTTGGCAAGCCCGCACAACTATGAGAACTTCTTAAGCTCAAGATTGATTAACCATAAAAGTCTATAACAACAGTTCCCTATGTCCTCCTCTATAACAGAATTATGGAGTGTCATATTGGTTAAGGAAATAACTTTTACTGTATCGCTGTTCGCATGCCAATTTGTACAGTATAGTGCTTCACCTTCCCTATTCTCGTTGCCAGAATTTTTCCTAACTGATTCATAAAAAAAAAAATAGTGTTACTACTCTTTTTCAGGTGCAGAGCAGAAGAGGCTGTTGACCAGCAGAGTGGACCATGTGTTACTGCCCTTGAAGGAGGACTGGTAACACTCAGCTGTAACTACACTAGTAGCAGAGACTACCATCTCCTGATCTCTTCTGGATCCAGTTAACTAGAGACTCTTCCTCAGTATGTGTCCTGAAGAAGAGATCGTTATTCAGGAGGGGAGCGAATAGTGAATGATTTCAAGAAGAGGTTTATTTCCAGGCTGAATTTCACATCTAGCTTCTGTGCCCCTGACGATCCAGAGGGTGCAGCTGTCTGACTCTGCTGTGTTCTACTGTGCTCTGAGGCCCCACTGTGACAACAGGAGAAACTAACCACAAAATAACGAGACCTGAGTCACACAATGACAAATACACCTGTCTGTTACAATACAACACCACTTTTGAAATTTGACACAGTAACCTCACTACTCCCTGATACTACCAAGACTAATACCAGTGGACCAAATTTATATTTGGAAATAAAGTGAAGTCATGAAATATGACTAAACATTCTAAACATTCTCTCCTATAAATACCATTGGTTACATATGTACAGGGATTTTAGTAAACCAAGCCTTCCTCACCACCACCACAACTTCATTAAGAGAAAGCATTGAATGGTTTTTATGTCAAAGCGAGGAGCTACAAATTATCCTGTTCAAACTGTAACATATGATGACAAGTGACATATTTTCAGTTAGTAGTTGTGTCGACATACCAGTAGATCAATGATGATGTTTCTTGGTTGATCCTGGATGTTTCTCTACTTTTGTACAGGTGAACCTTACAATATTTTCTAAGTGAGCCTATATTGTTGACGGTTGTTAACTTTTTAAAACTTCTGTCAATTGAATTAGTTTCTATATTCTCTTTACAGGACAAGATTGCTGGGGATTACATTTCTCCTGCATAGCATGAAAGTCTTACGTGCAGATGGAAAAACCTGTGACTCTGAGCTGGGCTCATATGATATAGGCTGGAAATGTATTTACCTTTAATTGGTACAAGGCATTACCCTAACCAGGCTCCTCAGTTCTAACCAGTATAAAGGTGCAAGATCAAGTTACTAGGGAACATATCCCTGATAACAAAGGTCTCAGACATTCACACTCAACTGATCATAACAACTCTTAACTCTGGCAGACACAGCTTCCCTAATACTGTGTGCTCCTCAGGGAATATATTAACGCAGTGGTGTGCAATGTGTAATAAGATGCTGTTCTAAAACCTGCAGACCAAAAAATGCTTTTGATGAAGCGGGGATTCAAATTTGAACATCAAACCACAATTTCATAATGTAATGGCAGAGGTTTGAGATCAGAATTGTGATGTGGCTTTGTGGCAATCACCAGTGTGGTCTAGTGTTTTCTGTGTCTTCATAATTTCAATGAACTGTAAGAAATATGTATTTCTTCACTCCTTCAATTAGTGTCTTCAATTTCCATTTCATTTTTTTAAAAGTGGTTGGAAAAGCACTTGGAAAATATGACCAGTGCAAAAATAACTGTTGTTTGTAAGTTTACTCCTCCTCACAATTTACACAGCTTTGGTGGTGGTATGAAAGTCAACCTGAAGGGGGCAACCTAACAAAGCACAAACACCCCTGAATCAGAAGATGCCAAACAGACAGACACCCTCCCATGGTCCTACTACTGCATGTAATACAGAAAACAACATGAAACATCAACAGTAGGACAGAGGGTGTCAAAAGCTCTTGGTGATAGATATATTCAGCATTGTTCTGCTCCTTTACCTTTTCCACTTCAAACTGACTGACTAAGTCATGAGAAAATGTTCTGAATCCCTGCATGTTTGGCTGCAATGCTGCCTTGGTTATAAACATCACTCTGTTTCATCTGTCTCTTTCTGTTGCCATTTGTTCATTTTATTATTATACATTATTAATATATGTTGTTGAAGATAAATGTATCTTTTCTCTTTTCAGTGTGCAGAAGCAGAAGAGAATGTAAGACAGCCAACAGAAAGATGTAATGGTCGTAGAAGGACAACCAAACAAACACTCACTTGTTCTATTTTGATACAACTTCTCACCAATATCTCTTCTGGTACAAAACAACAAAACAATAGCAAACACCATGTTTATGCTGAGCACTGGATAGGTTTTGGAGGTTGAGAAAACTGCAACTATACAACAACAAGATTTTGATGCCAGACTGAATTTCACAGCAAAGTCCAGTTCCTTTGACGATCCAGAGGGGTGCAGCTGTCTGACTCTGCTGTGTACTACTGTGCCTCTCTGAAACCCCCTGTGAACAAACAGGTTAAGATCTCATGTAACTATAAAAGTAATAGCAGAACAGTCTGCTGTTGGTACACAGACAATTTCACCTCTGGACCAGGTCTCCAATTCCTTTACCTCGTAACAAACTATCAATAATCCATATGAAGTGGACAGGTGATCCACAAGAACATTTCTAACTGTCTCGTTACAACTGAACAAGGAGAGAACCTGTATGGTCTCCTCTGTTGAAAGTGGACAGTGATCTGCTCTGTACTACTGTGCTCTCTGAGGCCACCAAGTGACAGGAAACCCAGAAACACTCAAAGAAACCTGACTGGTAATAAATTCTACTAGTAAACACCATGTTAATAGGCAAGAATCTGGACTACAAATAATCCAGAGATCATGTTTCATGGTTTATCCATCAATTAAGTCCATATTTGTTCATCACAGATTATAATGTGTTTTGCTGTAATGTGTGGTTCCAATTACTGGACTAGGAGCTAAAATGGAGGGGTTGGAGAAATGATTCTGCTTCTAACTGACTTGGAAACCAGTGGGATGTCTTCAGTTCTGCCTCCTGAATAACACACTGTTACACCCATCACCATGTTTCTCTACCCAGTGTTTCTCCTCTCTGCACTTGTTTGGTGAGTATTAGTCTTTACATTACATACTGTTGTTTATTCAAGGTAACTGGTCAAGGTGTCATTTGACCACAAAGTGCAGCGTGGTACGTATCCATATACTTATAATCAAAGATGGTTACCTAAAAGTATGGCTTCTCAAATCAGAGGACAATCGATAGACAAGCTGCCTCTGATTGAAAGAAACCACCAGAGCCAAAACACATAGCAAATAGATAAACCTAGAACCGACAACATAGACATACCCACCCACATCACCACCCTCACCAAACTAAAAATAGAAAACATACAAAGCAATCTACAGGTCAGGGTGTGACAACACTGATGGTAAGAAGTGGCTTCAGAAAGGACAAGTTACTCTCTCTGTAACTACAGTACTGGTAACACTCTTCTATGGTATCGACACAACATCCCAAATCAGCACCACAGTTAACTGGTTAAAAATCACTAAACCATTCATGACGGGGGAGAAAGTAATCAACAGGCAGATGAAAGAATATGTCCCTAAAACTACATTTTACATACATTTTAGTCATTTAAGCAGACGCTCTTATCCAGAGCGACTTTACAGTAGAGTGCATACATTTTATTACATTATTATTATTTTTTTTTACATACTGAAGACAAGGATATCTATCGCCAAGAGCAGACGCCTTATCCAGAGCGACTTACAGTGAGAGTGCATTACATTTATCTACTACCTGAGATCAAGGATATCCCTACGGCCAAAAACCCTCCCTAACCGGACGACGCTATGCCAATTTGCGTGCCGTTCGCCCCACTAAACCCCCTCTATTTCCTACCCATAACACTAACCCCTAAACTTTGTAATGTCCTAAACACTAAACCCTCTATTCTACCCATAACACTAACCTAACTTGTATGTCCTAAAACACAAACCCCTCTATTTCTACCCATAACACTAACCCTAAACTTGTTGTCCTAAACACTAAACCCCTCTATCTCTACCATAACATACCCTAACTTGTATGTCCTAAACACTAAACCCCTCTATTCTACCATAACAACTAACCCTAACTTGTAGTGTCCTAAACACTAAACCCCTCTATTCTACCATAACAATAACCCTAATTTACATGTCCTAACACCTAAAAACCCTCTATCTACCCTAACAATATCCCTAACTTGTATGTCCTAAACACTAAAAACCCCTCTATTCTTACCCATAAACACTTAACGCCTAACTTGTTATGTCCTAAACACTTAAACCCCTCTAGTTCTAGCCATAACACTAACCCTAACTTGTATGGTTCCTAAACCTACTTACACCCCTCTCTCACTACCCATCTAAACAACTAACCACTAAACTTGTAAACGTCCTAACACTAAAACCCCTCTATTCTACCCATAACACTAACCCTAACTTTGTATGTTCCTAAACACTAAACCCCTCTATTCCTACCCATTTAACACTAACCACCTAACTTTGTATGTCCCTAAACACTAAACCCCTCTATTCTACCCATAACACTAACCCTAACTTGTTATGTCCTAAACACTAAACCCCCCTATTCTACCCATAACACTAACCCTCATTGTATGTCCTAAAACACTAACAAAAACCCCTCTATTCTACCCATAACACTAAACCCTAACTTGTGTCCTAAAACACTAAACCTCTATTCTACCCATAACAATAACCTAACTTGTATGTCCTAAACACTAAAAACCCCCTCTATTTCTACCATAACACTAACCCTAAACTTGGTATGTCCTAAAACACTAAACCCCTCTATTATAACCCATAACACTAACCCCTATACTTTGTATGTTCCTAAACACTAACCCCTCTATTCTACCCATAACACCACCTAACTTTTGCTATGGTCCTAAACATATAACCCCTCTTTTCCTATCATAACAATAACCTAATTATTGATGTCCCATCAATGCGAATGGATATTTTACTATTCTTTCATAATGTAGCATAAACATGAATGAAGTAGCATTGTTAAAAATGAATGAATTGCATCAATCCTACGATTAGGATTGCATGGCACACACATAAAAAGAAATGTGGTTTGTTCACCAACCCCTGTTTTTTGGCAAGTAGGTGGAGCTTAACAATCATTTATCTCCAATCTCAAGAGTTGAAAGATAGCTACAGAGAAGATATTCAACTCTGCCTGTTTTTGTGTTAGAACGTTGGTGTACGTCAGCTATTTTGCTGCTTATATATTTTCCATCCCCTCAGTCCTTGCTGGGTGAGTGATGTATTTTTTGGGTCAGGTTATGATTTTCATAAGCATTTTCGCTACACTCGCATTAACATCTGCCAACCATGGTGTATGTGACCACCTACAATTTGATTTGATTTGATTTTATTAAATTTCATCATTTTAATTTTAACTCCAAAAATATATTTTGATCGTTTTCAAAAAGCTAGCAAAAACAGCACCATGTTTTCCTTCTAGACAAGTGCAGTTCTTGAAGATGACAAACCACCTAGCCTATGGGTGGGTTGGTTTGTGGAGGGTGATACCATTCACACCATTCTGCAGCTTCACTGGCTCTGTAAACAAATCTACAGTGGTTATCGTCAGTTTCCCAGGTCTAAACCAAGAGTTCCTGATTCTTCATCACTTAAATCAGGATAGGTGTCCAGAAAACTGTCCCTCCTCGGTATGTCAGCTCAGGTTCAAACCGACCGTGTGGATCTGGAGATCTCCTCTGCTTGAGGGTAAACAGAACTCTGCTCTGTACTACTGTGCTCTGAGGCCCCAAGTGACAGGAAACCTATAAACACTGTACAAAAACATATCTGACACACATGCATATACACAGTTCATTTTAATGCTTTTTCACAACACAATGATAAGAGCCTATAAACCAGCTATTTTTCCTGTTTGTGAATGTACATCCCCTTTCTTCTCTTGCAAGAAACTCCTCAGCAGTCAAAGCACACTGCAGCAAAACCATAAACCAAGGCAGAGATCTGATCTGGTATTGCTATGTTCCACATGGAGGAACTCTCTGATACTGGTTCTCATTTCTAGCCTCGAGGTAAACAATATTTTATATAATGTTTATAATCATGTTATGAATGAAATAATTATATGCTTTTTTGTCCCCTTTAACTTTGTTAAATATATAATTACTGTTAATACATTTCCACCCCAGTTCTACAGCACATAGCTTTTTACACTTTGTTACAATTTTATCTATCTCCTTTCTTTAGACAGGGCAGATTGTGCTGGGGTATCACATTAATCCCTGTAAATAATGAAGTGATCAGAACAGAGGGGAGAACTTGTGACTCTCGAGCTGCTCATATGATACAAGCATTGAAAATATTTGGCTTAACTGGTACCGGCATTATCCTCACCAGGCTCCTCAGTTTCTACTGTATAAAGGTGCCAGATCCACAGAAAGCAGGAGTGAACATATCCCGATAAAGATATAAAATCCACAAACGTCCCGGGGCATTAAACTGAACTTGGTGATAACAAGCCTAAACCTGGAAGACACAGCTCTCTACTACTGTTTGCTCTTTGACACAGTGATTACAAAGTCTATATTCCACTGTACAAAAACCTGGCAGACCAAAATGTTTTGATGAAGGTGGGAAATCATTATTATAAACAGCAACCACATTTGATGTCCATGATGGCAGAAGTATTGAAGATCAGAGAACTGTGGTCCACAATCCTCACTCTGTGCAAATCACCAGGCTGGGTACTAGTTGTTTCTCTGTTTCAATTTCAATTTACTGTAAAGAAATATGTATTCTTTCATTCTTCATCAGTAGTCTTCCAATTTCACTTACCGTAGGCATTTTTTAAACCTTTTTCAGTAGGGGGCGCTATTTTCACTTTGTAAAAAATTGTGCCCAAATTAAACTGCCTCGTACTCTATTCTTGCTCGTACATAATGCATATTATATTACTATTGGATAGAAAAACACCTCTCAAGTTTCTAAAACCGTTTGAATATATCTGTGAGTAAACAGAACTCATTTTGCAGCAAACTTCCTGTCAGGAAGTGAAAATTCTGAAATCGAGGCTCTGTTCCAGGGCCTTCCTATTAATTTGCCTGAATCTATGGATATACATGCACTTCATACGCGTTCCACTAGATGTCAACAGGCAGTGAGAGGTGGAATGGGGTGTCTAGCTTGATCTGAGGGCCAACAAAGCTTTTGGAATGACGTGTCTGGAAATTTCATTGTCTTTCAAAGGCGCGAGAAGGAACCCCAGATTGCCTTCTGAAAAAGCTTTCGGGATACACGTTAGACATCTCCGGCTCTGATTTTATTTGATAGATGTGATAAAAACATCATAAAGTAGTTTTTTTCAACCGAGTTGTATCAGTTTATTGAACGTTAATTGCGAGTTTTTGGAATTTTCTTTTCTTTTGCGTGAGATGAAGTTGGGCACGTTTGCGCCACATGGCTAGCTATGGTTGCTAATTCGACAGGCGAAGAGGAACATTCTAAAACCAAACAACGATTTATTCTGGACAAGGACTCCTTGTACAAGATTCAGATGGACGCTCAGCAAAATAGGAACATTTATGATGTTATTTCGTATTTCTGTGGAAAATGTTTAGTCATATTTCCGCCCTTATTTTGGGCGCTGTCTCCCGCTATACGTAAGCTGTATGTCGTACTAAAGTTATTTTTTTTAAATCTAACACAGCGTTGCATTAAGAACTAGTGTATCTTTCATTTGCTGTACAACATGTATTTTTTAGTAAAGTTTATGATGAGTTATTTGATTACATTAGGTGACTGTCCAAGATTTCTCCGCGACAATTTTGTGCATTTTGACTACGTATTCACATTGTAAAACCCCGATTTGTACCGCTAAATATGCACATTTTCGAACAAAACATATATGTATTGTGTAAACATGATGTTATTAGGACTGTCATCTGATGAAGTTTTGTCAAGGTTAGTGAATAATTTTATATCTTTTGCTGTGTTTTTTTTGCGATCGCTACCTTTGCGGTGAATGAATGCGGTTGTGTGTGTTGGCTATTGTAGTAAGCTAATATAATGCTATATTGTGTTTTCGCTGTAAAACACTTTTTAAAATATCTGAAATAATTGGCTGATTCACAAGATGTTGTCTTTTCATTTGCTGTACACCATGTATTTTCCAGAAATTTTATGATGAGTATTTAGGTATTTCACGTTGCTCTCTGTAATTATTCTAGCTGCTTTGGTGATAATTGTGATTGTAGCTGCAATGTAAAACTATGATTTATACCTGAAATATGTACATTTTTTCGAACAAAACATAGATTTATTGTATAACATGTTATAAGACTGTCATCTGATGAAGTTGTTTCTTGGTTAGTGACTAATTATATCTCTATTTGGTCAGTTTCGTGATAGCTACCTATGCCGTAAAAAAATTGTGAAAAGATCCGTTGAGTCTTTTTCCTATTGTGGTTAGCTAATAGAAATACATTATGTGGTTTTCGCTGTAAAACATTTTAAAAATCATAAATGATGGCTGGATTCACAAGATGTTTATCTTTTATTTGGTGTCTTGGACTTGTGATTTCATTGAAAAATGATTATATTGATATTCCCTGTCGCGTTAGGCTAGGCTATGCTAGTCAGCTTTTTTGATAGGAGGATCCCGGATCCGGGTTTGTGACTCGTGAGAAGTTATAGAACTTCTCAATCACCAAATCTCTTCTTGTACAAACAAATAGCAAATGGCAAACTCCATTATTAATGCTGAAAAGGGATGTTCACCTTCAGACACTACTACTGAGTTCAAGGACAGATTTGATGCCCTTCTGAAATGTCACAGGCAAAGCCAGCCCCTCGGAGACCGGAGGGTGCAGCTGTCTGACTCTGCTGTGTACTACTGTGCTCTGAGGCCCATTGTGAAAACAGGATATACAGCCACTTACAAAACACTGGCGTTTGTATGTGCGTGTAAAGTACTTTTGTATTGTGTGATGTTTTTATAAGGGGAGGTGTTTACATAATTGAGGCGGGAGGAGAGAATGCATTTTATACTGTACATGGGTTAGGTGCCCATAAAGTATGACAAGAGAAAGAATTGAAAGTTTCCAGTGAAATGCATCTTAGTGTTTAATGCAATCATTCACTGAAAAAAAGCAATGTCACTGTATTCAAAATGTTATTTGGTTTAAGCTGAGAATTCAGCACTCACCTACAAATGCAGAGAGGAGCAACAGTAATATGAGTGACATCCTGACACAGACTAGATAAACTAACTGAGAGATAAGACAGTGAGAGAGCTGAGTAGATCCTCTACARAGACATCCTCATGGTTGCAGGTATACCCAGCCTATACCAGTGTTTGACTATGAGGCCCCTCCTCTGATAACTGGATATGTAGCTCTTCTTCTGTGGTTTGTGGTTAAGGGTTTTCAGTTCCTATTGGCCTCATCAGATTATTTTACCCTTATTTCTATCTGAAAATATCTTGGTTTTGMTTTTGTTTGTTTATTTTTTCAATAGATAATACTATACCAATCCTATACTATATATACCATCTGCAAATAAACCTTCTCTGAGAATAGTAGAATACGGTGTCACTGTTGATGAGGATGAAGATCATTCCAAACAAAATGTATCTTTGTGTCAGACTGTCTGTGGGCTCCAGGGCACAGTAGTACAGAGCAGAGTCTGTCACATCAGCAGAGGAGATCTCTAGATCCGTATGTTTGGCAGTTTTGTCATGATTTAGAGTGAAACCTGGTGTAATATCCACATACTCCWWAACCAGTAACTGTGGTGCTGATTTGGAATATTGGGATACTAGTTTACAAATAATGTATGCACTAGAGACTCCACTTGACGGCGCTGTGGTCAAAGAAAATAGCAGATTGTAAAACCACAACCTGTCAGTTCCTCCTCAATAGCTAATTATTTAATTCATTTCTATCTGGCAATGGATAGGGAATGCTACTGTTTGTTTTTTCAATGGATCAACAATGCAATACCATATGTATTATCTGCAAATAAACCTTATGATATGATTCATAATATGGCTTGGAAATGCATTATTTAAAGAAAATCACAATACARTATATACCATGCTATACCATATGTTTAACCTTTCTAGAACCTCAACCCCGGATCCGGGATCACCCCCCCTCACACTGATTAGCATCGCTAGCATAGCGTCACAATTAAATAGTAGCATCTAAATATCATTAAATCACAAGTCCAAGACACCTAATGAAAGATACAGATCTTGTGAATAAAGCCACCATTTCAGATTTTTAAAATGTTTTACAGGGAAGACACAATATGTAAATCTATTAGCTAACCACGTTAGGCCAAAAGGGGGACCACGATTTTTTTACTCCCCAACAGCTTTTTCCTGCGTCAGTAGCTATCACTAATTCGACTAAATAAAAATATATAAGCCACTAACCAAGAAACAACTTCATAAGATGACAGTCTGATAACAATTTTATGGTATAGCATAGTTTTGGAAAAATGTGCATTTTCAGTATAAATCACAGTCTTACATTGCAGCTGCAATCTGAAATAGTGCTGACCCAGCCAGAACAATTACAGAGACCAACGTCATATAACTAATTACTCATCTTAAAACATTTCAGAAAAATACACAGCGTACAGATATTGAAAGCCCAACATCTGGTGAATCCAAACAATATTTCAGATTTATGAAATGTTTTATAACGAAAACAAAATGTAGCGCTAAATTAGCATAGCTATACCAGGCAGATTCTGAGGCGCCCACGGCCATATCACATCACAACAGATATGATATAACATCGTTAATTGGGTCTTACTATGGCTGATCTTTCATCAGAATGTTGATCAAAGTGTCCTTTGTCAAATGAGTCGTTGGTTCCGTTCAGAATGTTCCTTTCCCACTCCATTTAGCACAGTACTGGTCGAGTGGCACGGATCTTCTCAAACGTAATAAAAATCAGACAACGGAACACCGCAAAACTCCCGAAAAAATTCAAATAATCTGATTAAACTATATTGAAAAAACATACATTACGATGATCTGGTCACATGTATCAAACAAACTTCGAGACGGAGATAGTTTTCATCCATAATGGCCGCACAACAGAAGACAATCGGCAGCTACAAGTCGCACCAATTTAGACAACCGGAAGTTGTCGGTCAACGCCAAAAATAGCTCTCATTTCACGTCAGTCCCAGATAAACAAGATATTTTTCCTCTGACGTCCTCTTGACACCCAGAGGAAGGCCAATGAGGTTGTTTTCGGGTCATAGGGGGCACGACCATATATAGGCAGAGCGTTGAAGCTGGCATACACATCTTGCTTTTTCTTCTTGGTCATGGAAAGTGCTGTCAAATGACTTCTGTATCACTCAGAGACAAAATTGAAACGGTTTTAGAAACTAGAGATTGTTTCTTTCCAATGGTATTATTTATATGCATATAGTAAGAGCAATAATTGAATAAGAGGCAGTTTAATCTTGTAGAGCAAATTATGCTAATGGAAAAATAGCACCCCCTGTATTCTCAAGAAGATAATCTGCAAAATAACCCTAATAGTAAAAAAATTATAATACTGTATGTTGGTAAGGATGAATGAATTCTAAACAAAATTCATACATCCCACATCTTTGTGTCAGACTGTCAGCTTTTTGTATTGGAGGAAGTTGTTTCTGTCACTGTTAGGCCTCCTGTCACAGCTAGTTACCAGAGGCAGGAGTCTGTCACTTCAGTAGAGGAGTCTGTATGAATGGTCTGTATGAGTGTATAATTGTAATAAATACATGCAGATACAGCATCATTCATATAAAGGAGTTTGATATGACTGAAAAAGAATGTCTCAGAGATTCTTAGCTGAACCGCACCTTTATTTGCCAAGGAAGAGTACATGATCAGTGAATATATTCAATTTGCAGGCTACAATGTGGGAATCTCATGTGTGGTAATAACTATAGTACATGTGTGTATAGATTTCTTAAGTCTTATTACATACAGTCGGGAGGAACTATTGGATATAAGAGCAACGTCAACTCACCAACATTACGACCAGGAATACGACTTTCCCGAAACGAATCCTCTGTTTGGCCCACCACCCAGGACAATGGATCGGATCCCAGCCGGCGACCCAAAACAACGGTGCCGCGGGAGGGGCAGACGGAGCAGTCTTCTGGTCAGGCTCCGTAGACGGGCACATCGTGCACCGACCCGAGCACACTACTCGCCAATGTCCAGTCTCTTGACAACAAGGTAGACGAAATCCGAGCAAGAGTTGCCTTCCAGATAGACATCAGAGACTGTAACGCTCTTTGTTTCACGGAAACATGGCTCACTCGAGACACGCTATCGGAGGTGGTAAAGCCACCTGGTTTCTTCACGCATCGCGCCGACAGAAACAAGCATCTCTCAACAACATTGATGAATACGCTGATTCGGTGAGCGAGTTTATTAGCAAGTGCATCGGTGATGTATTACCCACAGCGTCTATTAAAACATTCCCAAACCAGAAACTGTGGATTGTTGGCAGCATTCGCGCAAAACTGGGCAAGGTGACCGGAAACATGACCGAATACAAACAGGGTAGCTATTCCCTCCGCAAGGCAATCAAACAAGCTAAGCGTCAGTATAGAGACAAAGTAGAGTCACAATTCAACGGCTCAGACACGAGAGGTATGTGGCAGGGTCTACAGTCAATCACGGACTACAAAAGAAAAACCACCACCGTTGCGGACCATGATGTCTTGCTCCCAGACAGACTAAACAACTTCTTTGCTCGCTTTGAGGACAATAAAGTGCCACTGACATGGCCCGCTACCAAAACCTGCGGGCTCTCCTTCACTGCAGCCAACGTGAGTAAAGCATTACTTGTTAACCCTCGCAAGGCTGCAGGCCCAGACGGCATCCCCAGCCACTTCCTCAAAGCATGTGCAGACCAGCTGGCTGGTTTCTTTACGGACATATTCAATCAATCCTTATCCCAGTCTGCTATTCCCACTTGCTTCATGAGGGCCACTATTGTTCCTGTTCACAAGAAAGCTAAGGTAACTGACAAAAAGACAAAAATGTACCTCCATAGCATGTAACAATTTGCCTGTGAATAACCACACCTTCATTCAAATGTGCTACTGTATGCAGATGTCTTGCTCCACAACCGAAGACACTACCATACCCTGCCAGCACGCCCACAAGCGAGCCACTCAGGAGCAGAATGATGACGCGTGGAAGAGGGAATGGAATGAGATGGGAACAGAAATTTGTTGCAAGTTGGGGAGGAGGGCTAATAGCTGAACAATAGAATTTTCAACCTTCACTAAAGAATAGTCTAATAGCCGAGCTAGGTGTGAAAACCTCCCTCCTATCACAGACCAGATTTGCCCTAACGACCAAAGGRTAGCTTGCTACWCAATGTAATAAAGTAATGACTTTTCAAATMAGTTACCTAACWTGTTATGTTGGCTCACAATATGTTAGCTACGCTGTCCTTACGAACCACATAGCATATCATTACAGCAGTATGTACCGGTATGTTAGCTAGCTACCTAATGTTAGTAGTTATACATCAAACTTGCCAGTATATTAACTATAGGCTATCTAACTACCCAACGTTTATTGACTTGATTGTTCTCGTTAATCTTAGTTTAGCCAAATCGTATAGTCGTTKTGCTTTCTCAATGGACATTCGGGTGCTTTCGTAAATTCGCTCTGGCTATCTATATGGCTGGACAATAGAACGATTCAAAACGGCTKAAGAACGTTGGCTAAACTGGAACACTAGCGTGAGCCCACAGCAAATGAATGGAATMAAATGTTCGCAGAGCCTGTTTTGACTGGAGTAATGCTTAGAATTCCATAAAAAAATGTATCTCTTTTTATTTTACCACTACAATCTGTTCGTCGGACGAAACTKGAAAAAACAACTTGTGTAGAAAGTCAACATCCAAACCTCAATGGTGTCAACTGTGCTTATGTCTGCGTAATGAAAAAGTAGGGGAAAAATAAAAACTTCAGACTATTTCTGGTCTAGTGATCTATGACAAACGAGCTCATTATGAAATTATTGGCATGTTCAACACTACCAGTGACCAGATTTTATTTGAAAATAAAGTAAATATGTCATGAATATCAGAACAATTTCATGACTAACACTCATAATAAATGCCTGAATTAAAGCCATATTTAGTGTCATTTAGGAAAACAAACCTTCATCCCACCACCAGCAATGAATGGGTTTTACGTCATAAACTGAGCGGTAGGTTGCCAGTTCTAATCCGAGGATCTGGTAACTGGAGTGCTGCTGGGTTCAGATCCTGATGAATCCGGT
>NW_019943241.1:272850-275068 GCF_002910315.2 Salvelinus sp. IW2-2015 | reverse complement strand
TCTTATGTGCCCTACATAGGGCTTGCTAAATCTTACCGGGTTGTGTAAAGGTCCCAAGGCGAGGCTATACAGTGGTTCCTCCTTTAAAAAGTTGTGTCATACTGCGGCACACCCTGCGTGCTGCTGCAGCATTCTTGTGGCACGTCACTTTAATTCTCAGCCGTTTTCTTCCTGTTACTGCACAGTTATGGTAAGTTTTTAACCACCAGAGGGAATCTTTGTGAATAAATTGATTAGTAATTCCATTTTTTGTGCAGAGGGTCCCTGTTCAAGCCCAGGAAATGGCGAGGAGAGGAACGGAAGCAAAACTTTACACTGGCCAAAATGGTTAATCAGGAAATCCCCCTTTGTAATATGTGGTTCCTGCGGCAGCAAAAAAGGGAATATAATGAATGGAACATGATCTGTGTTTCTATTGTCAGAATTTGTTTTTCTACAGTGTTTCTGCATTTCCTGTCACTGTGGGCCTCAGAGAACAGTAGTACAGAGCAGAGTCTGTCACAACAGAGGAGATCTCCTGATCCATACGGTTGTCCTTTTTTTCATGTGTGAGGGTCCATTTTGTACTATCAGTGTTGGTTATGATCCCAGAGTAGTCCACTATGAGGAACTGTGGAGAGGATCCAGGGTGCTGGAGGTACCATAACAGACTGTTGGTTAATGAGCTGTTGTATCTTCAGGAGAGTCGAACACTACTACCCTCTATAACATCCACTACATCTCTGTCTGGACTTATTATGTCTTCAACACTTGTACCTGTAAARAAGAACAACATGTATTACTGAGTCAATGTAGACAGTGTACAGTATATCCACACTTAATGTATCAAAGTGTATTACCACTTCAAATTGATAATACCATATTGTAATGAGTACTGAACAGTGTACATTCTGTCAGTACACATTCAGTTAATGGAGAGTGAATTCTTACCTACAACATCATAGTCACTGGGTGAAAGACAGAGACTTCTCTAATGATCTTCTCTTGGAACATTCACTCTCTGGGTGAATCAGTTCCACTCATTATATGTTATGTGTAACACTAAGCTCCTCMTCATGACACAATAGAATGGGTGCATGTTGACTCCACTTGATGGCACTATTGTCAAATTAAACCTTGAACTACAGAGTAGAAATACACTCTCAGGCGATGTTACGTTTTTGTACAGTGTTTCTAGGTTTCCTGTCACTGTGGGCTTCAGAGCACAGTAGTACAGAGCAGAGTCTGTTACTTCAACAGAGGAGATCTTCAGATCAACACGTTTGGCATTTTTGTCATGATTTAGAATGAACCCTGGTGTAATGTTTGCGTACTCCGTAACCAGTAACTGTGGTGCTGAAATGGGATATTGTCGATACCATAGAAGAGTGTTACCAGAAGAGGTGTAGTTACAAGAGAGAGTAACTCTGTCCCTTTCTGAAGCCACTTCTACATCAGTGTAGGGTGTTAATACCTGTTCAGAACTGACACCTGTAAAACATAAAACATATATTACATTTAATATTTTAAAACCACATGGAAGATTTAATTGATTCCAAATGCAGTGTAAAGATAAAAAGTATTCAAAGTAAAAAAACATGTATCCTCATGTAGTGCATTATCTTCATGATCTTTGATTTGAAAAAAAWAAATACCTCTCAACATAATCACACTTAGTTTGAATAAAAATGTATTACTTACCTATCAAGTTAAAGAAGAGTAAAAGTGAACAGAACAACATTGTAGATGTCAGGATGTGTAGAAGAAGCACCAGCTGCTGATGAAAAGCACAGCATCAACTGGCTATGATCTTCATGGTAGTATCATGTTTTATCTTGAGGATTCATAATGTAATCCTGAGTTTTATACTCTAGCTCCTCCTACTGACAATGTAGAATCAAAGATGTTTCATATACATTTGATTTATTCACTAGAGAATCCACTTGATGGCACTGTGGTCTAACAGAAGACAGCAGATGCWTGTAAATCCATAAAATTCAGTTCACTGCTGAGTCAATAAGTTATGCGTCACTGTGGACGTCACAGCACAGCAGTACAGTGCAGAGTGTTGTAAGTTTTTTGTACAGTATTTCCTGTCAATGTAGGCTCTACAGCACAGTCGTACAGAGTAGTCTCTCACTTCAGCAGAGGAGATCTCCTCCAGTCTGTTACAGGTCTTTCTTGTTGGTACCGTTATTTAACAGTTTAGGCCTGTTTAAGAGGTAATTTGTGAGGTTTT
>NW_019943241.1:255682-266010 GCF_002910315.2 Salvelinus sp. IW2-2015 | reverse complement strand
CAGTTAACAGTGAGGTAAGAGTATGGGAGGTTTAGCTCTCACTACAGTCCTAGAGGCATGGAGGATGAAGAGGAGGAATTGGGGAGCTGATCCTGGATACTGTTTATACCACCAGTACACTGTATTTTGAGGAGTAGTTGCAGGAAAGCTGAACATTACCTGCCCTAATCTTCATAAACGTAATGTTGGTTTGTGGCTGGATGGTCTGCTGAACACTGACACCTACACATGTGAAGAGGTGACAGATCAGATCAATTATAAGGAGATGTATTTGAAATTAGGAAAGATTTTCATATTTTCTCTAAAATCAATAGCACAGATAAACTTATAATTAGCCTAAACAATGTAGTTAAAATAATGACAGGAATACAGTAATTTACTAACGTGTCAGAGCAGAAAGTAAAATAACTGTAGAGAACCATCATATTGTAGATGAGGTTATATGCTGGAGTGAAGTCCAACAGTTTTTTAAAGTATAGTTTATCTTCATGAACCGACAGTAGAACGCCCCACCCCTGCACTAAAAGAAGCACAAAAGGTGTTTACAGAGCAGATCTGTTAAAACAGCGAGGAGATCATCCAGATCCACACGGGTTCTCTCCTTATTCAGTCTAACAGACAGTCGAGGGTAGGAGGAGTAGCGTTCACTACAGAGAGGGGTTTGAGGACACTCCAGTGAGGAGGAGGAAGATGGGAGATAATCCAGGGTATGATGATACCACTGGAAAGTACGAGCAGAGGAGTAGTTACAGGACAGCTTCATGACTCACCCTCCAAGCCAAACACCTTATCTGATGTTGGAGTAATGTCATTCCCATGACAGCCGCCTGGAAAACATGTATGAAACAAAAATTTGTCAAGTGTATTAAAAATTGATAAAATGTCATTCACAGTAATATTACTCCAGGCTCCAGTAATTACATGGGATATGTAATTGGATATGAAGAATAGTATCAAACTCACCCACAGGTGCATATATTAAAATGTATCCTGGAAACATGCTGGTAAGTGTTATTTGACACAGTGAAAAGAGTGAACACAAGTATAATTCTGACAAAATGACTCCCCTGGTTTCTCACTGTCCGCTAGACTATAACATGCATTTCTCTTCCTCAGCCTCAATAATGTAACACCTCCCCTTAAAAAACATCACACAACATAAAATACTTTACACACGCACATACACACGCACAGCGTTTTTGTAAAGGGGCAGTATATCCTGTTGTCACAGTGGGCATCATAGCACAGTAGTACACAGCAGAGTCTTCAAGGGGACTGATTTTGCTGTGACATTCAGAAGGGCATCAAATCTCTCCTTGAACTCAGTAGTAGTGTCTGCAGGTGAACATCCCTTCTCAGCATAAACATGGAGTTGATATTTGCTAGTTGTTTGTACCAGAAGAGATGAGCGTTATTGGTTGTCCTTCTACGACCATTACATCTTCTGTTGGCTGTCTTACATTCTCTTCTGCTGTGCACCCTGAAAAGAAAGAGAAATATATCTTCAAAACATATAATAATAATGTATATAAATTAAATTAACAAATGCACAGAAAGAGACAGATGAACAGAGTGATGTTATACCAAAGCAGCATGCAGCCAGAACATGAAGGATCAGCCAATTTCTCATGACTAGTCAGTCAGTTTGAAGTGGAAAAGGTAAGGAGCAGAACAATGTTGATCTATCTATCACGAGCTTTGACACTCTCTGTCCTACTGTTGATGCTTCATGTTGTTCTGTATTACATGCAGTAGTAGACCATGGGGGGGGTGTCTGTCTGTATGGCATCCTCTGATTTAGGGGTGTTTGTGCTTTGTTAGGTTGCCCCCATCAGGTTGACTTTCATACTACACCACCAAGCTGTGTCAATTTTGAATAGGGCCAACAATAATAATATTGTTGCACTTTGTCATATTCCCAAGTGATTATCTGACCAATATTAACTTCTACTTGGTCACCATCACGGATCCGGGAGCATCCTCATCAGTAAAAAAGCTGACTAGCATAGCCTAGCATAGCGCCACAAGTAAATACTAGCATATAAATATCATGAAATCACAAGTCCAAGACACCAAATGAAAGATACAACTCTTGTGAATCCAGCCATCATTTTCGATTTTTAAAATGTTTTACGGCGAAAACACAATATGTTATCATTTACTAACCCCATTAGCCAAAGACTCAACCATTCCCATTCTGCCTAGGTAGCTATCACAAACGACCAAAAAATATAATTCATTAACAAGAACAACTTCATCAGATGACAGTCTAATATTTATGTATAGCAATTATGTTTTGTCGAAAAATGTGCATATTTAGGTTAAATTCATTTTTACATTGCAGCACCATAAAAAAATCACCAAAGCAGCCGGAATAACAGAGAGCAACGTGAAATACCTAAATACTCATCATAAAACATTTGAAAAATACATGTTACAGCAAATGAAAGATCAACAACGTGGGATCCAGCCAATATTTCAGATTTTTAAGTGACTACAGCGAAAACACAATATAGCATATATATTAGCTTACACAATAGCCAACCACACAACGCATCATCACGGCAAGTTAGGATCGCAAAAAAACAGCAAAAGATATTACATATTTCACTACCGACAAACTTCATCAGATGACAGTCCTATAACATCATATACAACATATATTATGTTGTTCGAAAATGTGCATATTTAGCGTAAAATCGTGGTTAACAATGAGAATACGTAGCCAAACTGCACAAAATTCCGGAGATTATTGGACAGTCACCTAATCTAATCAAAACTCATCATAAACTTACTAAAAATACAGTGTACAGCAAATGAAAGATACACATGCTTAATGCAAGCTGTGTAGATTTTAAAATATAGACGACATACAGCTACGGTTGTAAGCGAGACAGCGCGCAAAGGCGGAAATAGAATAAACTTCCACAGAATTACGAATAACATCATAAAATGGTCTTACTTTTGTGAGCTCCATCAGAATTTGTAGCAAGGACCTTGTCCAGAATAACGTTGTGAGAATTGCTTCCCGTGAATTAGCAACCAAAGCTTAGCCATGTGGCGAAACGTGCCCAACTTCACTACGCAAAGAAAAGAAAATCCAAAATCGCAATAACATTTCAATAAACTTTAACAACTCGTGAAAAAAACTACTTTATGATGTTTTATCACATCTATAAAAATCAGAGCCGAGATGTCTAACGGTATACCGAAAGCTTTTCAGAAGCAATCTGGGGTCCTTCTCGCGCCTTCGAAGACAATGAATTCCAGACACGTCATTCCAAAAGCTCTTGTTCGCCTCAGATCAAGCTAGACACCCATTCCACCCTCTCTGCCTGTTGACATCTAGTGGAAGGCGTATGAGTGCATGTATATCCATAGATTTCAGGCAAATTAATAGGAAGGCCCTGGAACAGAGCCTCGATTTCAGATTTTTCACTTCCTAAGAGGAAGTTTGCTGCAAATTGAGTTCTGTTTACTCACAGATATATTCAAACGGTTTTAGAAACTTGAGAGTGTTTCTATCCAATAGCAATAATAATGCATATTGTACGAGCAAGAATAGGTACGAGGCAGTTTAATTTGGGCACAATTTTCTACAAAGTGAAATAGCGCCCCCTATAGACAAAAGGAAAAAATGCATCCGGTAAGTGAAATTGAAGACTACTGATTGAAGAATGAAGAATACATATTTCTTACAGTTCATTGCATATGAAAACAGAAGAACCTAGACCACCTGGTGATTGAACACAGCACAGGTTGAACACAGCTCTTGATCTCAACTTCTGCCATCATGACATCAAATGTGGTTGCTGTTTAATTATGATTTCCACTTCATCAAAACATTTTGGTCTGCAGGTTTTTGTACAGTGGAATATASACTTTGTATCACTGTGTCAAGAGCACAGTAGTAGAGAGCTGTGTCTTCCAGGTTTAGGCTTGTTATCACCAGTTCAGTTAATGTCCGGGACGTTGTGGATTTATATCTCTTATCAGGGATATGTTCACTCCTGCTCTGTGATCTGGCACCTTTATACAGTAGAAACTGAGGAGCCTGGTGAGGATAATGCCGGTACCAGTTAAGCCAAATATTTTCACTGCTTGTATCATATGAGCAGCTCAGAGTCACAAGTTCTCCCTCTGTTCTGATCACTTCATTATTTACAGGATTAATGTGATCCCCAGCAATCTGCCCTGTAAAGAAAGAATAGTAAAATTGTAACAAAGTGTAAAAGCTATGTGCTGTAGAAACTGGGGTGGAAATGTATTAACAGTAATTATATATTAATAACAAAGTTAAAGGGACAAAAAGCATATAATTATTCATCATAACATGATATTAAACATTATGTAAAATATTGTTTACCTGAGGCTAGAATGAGGACCAGTATCAGAGAGTTCTCCATGTGGAACATAGCAATACCAGATCAGATCTCTGCCTTGGTTACTGGTTTCTGTTGCTGCAGTGCTTGCTGCTGAGAGTTTTCTGCAGAGAGAAAGGGGATGTACATTACACAAACAGGAAATAGCTGGTTTATAGGCTCTTATCATTGTGTTGTGAAAAGCATTAAAATGAACTGTGTATATGCATGTGTGTCAGATCATGTTTTTGTACAGTGTTTATAGGTTTCCTGTCACTCTGGGCCTCAGAGCACAGTAGTACAGAGCAGAGTCTGTTACCTCAGCAGAGGAGATCTCCAGATGCGTCGGTATGAACCTGAGCTGACATACGAGAGAGGACAGGTTTCTGGACATATCCTGATTTAGTGGTGAGAATCAGGAACTCTGGTTTAGACCGGGATACTGACTATACCACTAGATTGTCTACAGAGCCAGTGTAGCTGCAGGATAGTGTGATGGTATTCACCCTCCACACCAACCACCATAGGCCTAGTGGGATTTGTAATCTTCAAAACTACACCTGTCAGAAAAGGAAAAATGTGTTCTGTGTTTAATAGCTTTTTTGACAACTATCAAATATATTTCTGGAGTTGGAATTAAAATGATGAAAATGAATCAAATAAAATAAGTTTTATTGTCACATACACATGGTTAGCAGATGTTAATGAGAGTGTGCTTCTGAATACTTGTGAATACATCACTGACCCCAAAAATACATCACTCACCACAAGACTGAGAGGAGAGAAATTATGAAAGCAGCAATATAGCTGTAGATACAGTATACAAAAGTTTCTAACACAAAACAGCAGAGTTGAATATCTCTCTCTGTAGGCAATTTCATCTTTCAGTCTTGATGATTGGAGGAAATGTTGTATCTCCACCTACTGCCAAAGACAGGGGGTGGTGAACAACCACATTTCTTTATGTGTGTGCCATGCAATCCTTGTTCAATTGTAGGATTGGTGCATTCATTCAATTTTAACAATACAACTTCATTCATATTTTACTACATTATGAATAAAAAAAGTTTAGAATCAATCCAGTGCAATTGTTGCTGTTTATTGTATTTTATTTCATTTAACTTTGTTATTTTGTTAGGGTAATTTCTTATACTTTTAGTTTCTTATTCTTTTTTTAAAGGTTTGGGAATGCTTTTAACTTATGTCTTATGATATCCTGTACACTTTTTATAAAGCTACTTTTGAGTGTTCAGAGATAAAAGACTGTAGTTCTTCTGACTGTCATGGAAGTGACTAGAGTCTTCAGAGGTATAAGGATAATTAGGACTATACAACTAGGGTATTTGATACAGTGGTACTCCATTCATGTAATCCTGTTGGGGCTAGGGGGCAGTATTTTCACGTTCGGATGAAAAGCGTGCCCAGAGAAAAATGCCTGCTACTCAGGCCCAGAGGCTAATATATGCATATTATTAGTATATATGGATGGAAAACACTCTGATGTTTCTAAAACTGTTTGAATGATGTCTGTGAGTATAACAGAACTCATATGGCAGGCGAAAACCTGAGAAAAATCCAACCAGGAAGTGGGAAATCTGAGGTTTGTAGTTTTTCAAGTCATTGCCTTTCCAWTATACAGTGTCTATGRGGTGATATTGCACTTCCTAAGGCTTCCACTAGATGTCAACAGTCTTTASAACCTTGTTTCAGGCTACTACTATGAAGGGCGAGCGAACAAGAGCTGTTTGAGTAAGGTGTCTGGCAGAAGGMMATGAGCTCAGTCAGGCGAGCGCCCGTGAGAGTTAGCTGCGTTCCTTTTCCTTTCTAAAGACAAAKGAATTCTCCGGTTGGAATATTATTGAAGATTTATGATAAAAGCATCCTAAAGATTGATTCTATACATCGTTTGACATGTTTCTACGAACTGTAATGAATCTTTTTGACTTTTCRTCTGGMMKGCRMATCGTRAATTTGGATTTGCRAACTAAACGCGCRAACAAMAAGGAKGTATTTGGACATAAATKATGGACTTTATCGAACAAAACAAAYATTTATTGTGGAACTGGGATTCCTGGGAGTGCATHCTGATGAAGATCGTCAAAGGTAAGTGAATATTTATAACGCTATTTTTGACTTTTACTGACTCCACAACATGGCGGGTATCTGTATGGCTTGTTTTTGTGTCTGAGCGCTCTAACTGTTCCTAGCATGATTGATACACTCACAAGCTTGGATTCTTTCGCTGCAAAGCATATTTTCAAAATCTGACACGATTGGTGGATTAAAACAAAATAACTGTGTTTGGTAATATTTTTCTATATATTTTTGAATCTGATACTTTGGGAATTTTTCTTCTCTGCCTTCTCAGGACCGGAACGAGGATGTGTTTTTCTGAACATAACGCGCAACCAATGGCGTTTTTTTGTTTTATAAAAGTAATATTTATCGAACAAAAATAACATTTATTGTGTAACAGGGAGTCTCGTGCAAAATCAAAGATTATCAAAGGTAAGCGATTCATTTTATTGTTTCTTGACTTTCGTGACCATGCTAATTTGGGGCTAGCTGTTCTATGCATTCGATTGATACACTCCACAAAAGCTTGATTTCTTCTCTGTAAAGCATATTTTCAAAATCTGACAATAGTGGATTTAACAACAGCTAAGCTGTGTTTTGGTATTTCCACTTGTGATTGCATGATTATAAATTTTTGTAGTAAATATTTTACGCCCTGCAATTCAGCGTTGTTTAGGAAATTATCCTGTAAAAGGGATCCGTAGCCTAGAGAAGTTTAACCTCTATTCATCACACCGGTCCGGGAGCACTCCTCATAGGCCTAGCATAGCGCCACAAGTTATAATAGCATATAAATATCATGAAATCACAAGTCCAAGCACCAAATGAAGATACACATCTTGTGAATCCAGCCATAATTTCTGATTTTTAATTGTTTACACAGGAAACACAAATATAGTATTTCTATTAGCTAACCACGATAGCAAAAGACTCACCTTTTTCCACCATTTTTTTACTCGCATAGGTAGCTATCAAAATTCGACCAAATAATGATATATAGTCACTAACCAAGAAACAACTTCATCAGATAGTCTGATACATATTTATACCATAATATTCTATGTTTTGTTCGAAAAATTGCATATTTCAGGTATAATCATAGTTTTACATTGCAGCACCATCACAAATCTCACCAAAGCAGCTAGAATAACTACAGAGACGCAACGTGAATACTAAATACTCATCTATAAACTTTTGAAGAACACACAGGGTACAGCAAAATGAAAGACAAAATCTTGTGAATCTAGCCAATATTTCAGATTTTTTAAGTTTTTACAGCGAAAACACAATATAGCATTATATTAGTTACTACAATACGCCACACACACGAGCATTGCATTCACCTGAAAGGACGATAGGCGACAAAAACAGCAAAAGATATTACATTTTTCACTAACCTTCCTCAAACTTCATCAGGATGACGTTCCTGATTGATCTTTACGATCATATTACCAAGGTCGTATTTATGTTTTGTGTCGCAATTTAAGTTGCATACTATTAAGCAGGTATCCATTTTTAAGTTAAACGTTATATGATTGGTTTAGGTTTTTGATTATAGCATATTGGTGGGGAGAACTTCCTCCAAGATTATTCGCTAGTCTATAACATCGCAATACAAATCTCGGATCGCAATATTAGTGAGAGGTCCTTCTTGGAGAGTCAACCTAATCTAGAGAGATTCACTCATCTATAAACTCTTACTACATAAAAATAGTTGTTGTACTAGCAAACTCAAGGGATCGACTTATTTGCCCTAATATGCACATTTTGAACAAAAGCATTATCATGTATTGTGTAATATGATTTTAATATGACTGTTTCTGATGAAGTGTTCCAAGGTTAGGTGTTTGTTAATCTTTCATGCTGGTTTTTATCGTATCGCTATCCGTTTTGCGGTGATGAGGTTCTTTAATGCATCTATACGTTAGACTGTTAGATTTTTTAAAAATAATCTTTATGGTACGACATACAGCTTTCGGTTCGATAGGTGATGACTGGCGCCGAAATTAATGCGGATAATTTGAACTTAGACTTTTCACAGATAATAGCGCAAATAATATCATAAATGGTTCTTACTGTTTGAATGAGCTTCATCAGAATCTTGTACAAGGTCCTTTGTCCAGAATAGATCGTTTGTTTGGTTGTAGAATTTGTCCTCTGTTGTTTCTCTGGTCGAGTAGCAAACGAAACTAGTTCGCATAAAGTGCGCGGAAACGTAGTCTCCGCAACGTTGGGATTCACAAAGATGCATATTGGATCTTACGCATGAAGGACATAACGAACTCTGGTGACGACATATAATCCGCAATACTCGTATAATAAACGGTTAAACTCTGGTTTATAAATTCATCTGCTATGATTATGGATGTATTTATGATATTTCACGTACTGACTCTACTATACAATTGTAAAGATTACAGTAGTCTCGAGAACTAGCTGATCTGAGTACTGATCTTGTGATCTCGTAGAAATGCAATGTATAAATTCAGTAACGCAATCTGTGGTGATTCACCTGTCATATCGCCAGTCTTGCACAAGACACTCACTAAAGACTTTCCTAGATCGCCGTTCTTCACTTTTTCTTCCACGACAAGCCCTTCTTTGATTGCGGTTGCTTTTTTCGTTGGGTTTTGGGTGGTCTTTCTTTTTTTTGCCGTCCCTGTAGTAGAGTCAATGCTAGACTCATGCGCCCCCTCGTTCCAGCGTTCACTGCTGTTGACATTCTTCGGGTGGGAAGGCGCGTTTCTATTTGCCTAGGTGCATGGTAGGGTTAGGTCACTATTGATCTCCTCAATGGCAATTTGGATAGGAATTGGCCGGTAGAGGAGACCTCCGATTTCAGATTGTTTCCACTTCGCTGTAGCAGAAGTTGGTCTTTGCACAAATGAGTCTCTGTTGTGTACTCACATATAATTTCATCCTGGTTTGTGGTAGATGGATACTATGAGAGGGCTGTTTTCTATCATCTTAGGCTTCTAGGGTAATTATCAATATTTTGTATTTACTGACTAATGTCAATTTGAGTACTAGGGAGGTTTACATTTGGGTCACGAAGTTTTTTCTCGAACGTGAAAATAGCGCTCGGGCAGGTAGTTGACTCAAAAGGTTTTGAACTGAGTGTTCTGCTACTCCGACAGCTCTTGTGTTTCGGATGGATTGGGTTAGGGTCTGGCAATGGCGCCTCAGGAATCTTCTGTTTAGTCCCTCGTTTTTATTCGCCACTGGCTGATTTCTTTGATAATGCTCTGGTTGGGGGGCTAAAGCAAATTATTTTTGCGATTGCAACCATAATTAAAATGGTGGTCCAATAATGAGGAAAAACATTTCAATCCACAATATCTTTATTCACGGGACAAAAACTAGATCCCGGCTCTGACTGTGGGAATGTTGTAGGTTCCCGAGACATGTTGGAATAAAATACATCGATGATGGCTAAGACAGCTGTTTGGAGTGGGTCTTGTAGACTTCTCCATGTAGAATATTGAAGTCCCCAAATATTTTTTATATTTACTTGCCATGACTCGCAAGGTCCGATAGGAAATTCAGGGAACTCAGTGAGGAAGCTGTAATACGGCCAGGAGGCCTGTAAACAGTAGCTATTAGAAGTGCTTAGGCAACTGATAGGTTTTTCATGACTAAGCACTCGCCAAAAGAATGAAAAGCTGGTAAATTTTATTTTTATGAATTCTAATTTTTGCCTATAGATTTTTTTTAGAACACTCTGCCTTTTGTGGGATGCGCAGGATATGATCACTAGATGTAACAGGGGAGAGGCCTCATGTAACTCAACAATATTAATACATCATGGCTTACTGCCAGTGTTACTCAGTCAGGCCAATCTGACATCAAGTTTTGTATGATCATGCTTAGTTTCATTTGGACTTGACTGCC
>NW_019943241.1:250994-254842 GCF_002910315.2 Salvelinus sp. IW2-2015 | reverse complement strand
GTACTCAGATTATTGCATGGTGTGCTTTTTCCGTAACAGCTTTTTTGAAATCTGAAACAGCGATTGCATTTAAGGAGAAGTATTAGCGGAACCCCTAGCCGTAAGAAGTTATACTTCTTATGAGAAAATAGTACACATTCATAATTTATGTTGGACACAATGTCAAGGTCAGTAGTTATGGGCTCGAATAGAGGGTTTTAGTGGTTAGGAACATATTTTTTTTTTTTTTTTCATCTGCCTGTTGATAACTTTCTCCCCGTCATCAAGATGTTGTAGATTTTTAACCAGTAACTGTGGTGCTGATATGGATGTTTGTCACTACATAGAAGAGTGTTACCAGATGTGTAGTTACAGAGAGAGTAACTCTGTCTCTTTCTGAAGCCACTTCTACATCCCCAGCCGTAGGGTGTTAATTACCTGTTCAGAACTAAGAACTATAAACATTAATAACATACAATATATTTTAATCTTTAAAACCTCTTGATGCGTAGGGTCATTTAAAAAAAAAAAAACGTTCCCAAGGTAAACAGACTATTTCTCAGGTCCAGATCTAGAATATGCAAATAATTTACAGATTAGGATAGAAAACACTCCAAGTTTCCAAAACTGTCAAAATATTGTCTGTGAGTATAACAAAACTGTTTCTGCAGGCGAAAACCTGAAAAATCTAACCCGAAGTGATATATATATATATTTTTTCTCTGTGTTTCCTGGCCCGTCTTTCTTCCATTTAAAGGGGTATCAACCAGATTCCTTTTACAATGGCTTCCTCAGGCTGTGACCAGGCTTTAACATAGTTTCAGGCTTTATTTTGAAAAATGGCAGATTTTCAAAAGTAGTCAGGTGTCCTCAGATTAGTTCCTGCGCGCGAGAGGGTAGCGCTCCATTTTCTTTTTCTCTCTTATTGATAGGTTACGGTCCGGTTGAAATATTATCGATTATGTTTGTTAAAAACAACCTGAGGATTGATTATAAAAAACATTTGACATGTTTCTACGACCATTACGGATACTTTTGGAATTTTCGTCGAACGGAAGAGGCTTTGGTTTTCTGAACATAAAGCGCAACCCAAATGGCGTTTTTTTTGTATAAAAGTAATATTTATCGAACAAAAATAAATTTGTTGTTAACTGGGAGTTCGTGAGTGCAAACATCGAAGATGATCAAAGGTAAGCGATTAATTTATTGCTTTTCTGACTTTCGTGACCAAGCTAACCAAGCTAATATAAGGCTAACTGTTCTGCATGATTGATACACTCACAAAAGCTTGGATTCTTTCGCTGCAAGCATATTTTCAAAATCTGAACACGATGGTGGATTAACAACACAATAAGCTGTGTTTTGGTATATTTTTACTAATATTTTTGAATCTGATACTTTGGGAATTTTCTTCTGCCTTTCCAGGACCGGAACGAGGATGTAGTTTTCTGAACATAACGCGCAACCCAAATGGCGTTTTTTTGTTTATAAAAGTAATATTTATCGAACAAAAATAACATTTATTGTGTAACAGGGATCCTCGTGCAAACATACAAAGATTATCAAAGGTAAGCGATTCATTTTATTGATTTCTGACTTTCGTGACATGCTAATTTGGGGCTAGCTGTTCTAGCATTGATTGATACACTCACAAAGCTTGGAATTTCTTCTCTGTAAAGCATATTTTCAAAATCTGACACGATAGGTGGATTAACAACAGCTAAGCTGTGTTTTGTATATTCCCTTGTGATTGCATGATTTAAATATTTTGTAGTAAATATTTTCGCCCTGCAATTCAGCGTTGTTTAGGAAAATTATCCTGTAAAAGGGATCCGTAGCCTAGAGAAGTTAACCTCTACTTCATCACCATCCGGATCCGGGAGCACTCACTCATAGCCTAGCTAGCGCCACAAGTTCATACTAGCATATAAATATCATGAAATCACAAGTCCAAGACACCAAATGAAGATACACATCTTGTGAATCCAGCCATAATTTTCCGATTTTTAATGTGTTACAGCGAAAACAAATATGTATTTTCTATTAGCCTAACACAATAGCAAAAGACTCACCGTATTTTCACCATTTTTTTACCGCATAGGTAGCTATCTACAAATTCGACCAATAAAGATATAATAGTCACTAACCAAATCTTGGAAGTGAGGGATCTAACATTAAGTATTCCTAGGTATTATCACAGTCTCTTTCAAAAAATGACAGGGATGGAGAAGGTCTTTATTCCAATGAGATTGCTAAGGCAAACACCRCTATGTTTAGATTTTCCCGAACSTAGATTGAGGCACAGCCACGGTCTGAATGGAGAAAAGTAAGCTGACCACACTGACTGTGCTAGAGACAGACTCCACTAAGMTGGCAGGCTGGCTAACAGCCTGTTGCCTGGCCTGCACCTTATCTCATTGTGGAGCTAGAGGAGTTAGAGCCCTGTCTATGTTGATAAATGAGACAAGAGCACCCCTCCAGCTCTGATGGAGTCTATCACTCCTCAGCAGGCCAGGCTTGGTCCTGTTTTTTATTATCATTTTTTAAATGTAACCTTTGTTTAACTAGGCAAGMCAGTTAAGAACAAGTTCTTAATTACAATGACGGCCAAGGAACAGTGGGTTAATAACTGCGTTKTTTGTGGGTGAGTCMCAGAAAGAGGGCGAATTATCTACAAAATTCATCTTTTGGGAGGGTCAGTAAACAGTTTTCAAGCAGTGATTGACTGGTGAGACTGCTGTGGAGCTCATCACTCCCCCTAACTGGAACAATTACTTGATGCTGACTCATCTTTCTGGCTAATTTACACGCTGGAGCTATGTTGCGCTTGGTGACCTCTAATTGTTTCATCCTAACATCGTTGGTGCCGACGTGGATAGCAATATACCTAAACTTTCTACACTTGCCAGTTTTAGCCTCAGCCGGCACCATCTTCAGATGAGCCTTTATGTCGGTAGCCCTGCCTCCTGGTAAACAGTGTATGATCGCTGGATGATTCTTTTTCAATCTAATNCCATATTGACAAAAGGTTTTAACTGATGTTTGTACTCCGACATCTTTGTGTAGGTGGAGGGAGTCTGGAAGGGCCTCAAGGAATCTTTGGGTTATCCAAGTTTTTAACGCATGGCTTTTGATAATCCTTGGTTGGGGTCTAAGCAAATTATTTTTTGCGATTGCAAACATAATAAAATGGTGGTCCAATAATGAGGAAAAAACATTTCAATCCACAATATCTATTCCACGGGACAAAACTAGATCCAGGCTATGACTGTGGCAATGTGTAGGTCCCGAGACATGTTGGATAAAATACATCGATGATGGCTAAGACAGCTGTTTGGAGTGGGTCTGTAGACTTCTCCATGTGAATATTGAAGTCACCAAATATTTTTTATATTATCTGCCATGACTCCAAGGTCCGATAGGAATTCAGGGAACTCAGTGAGGAACGCTGTATACGGCCCAGGAGGCCTGTAAACAGTAGCTATTAGAAGTGCTTAGGCAAACTGCATAGGTTTCATGACTAGCACCTCGCAAAAGATGAAAAAGCTGGTATTTTATTTTTATGAATTCTAATTTGCTATAGATTTTTTTTAGAAACATCTCTGCCTTTGTGGGATGCGCGAGGATATGATCACTAGTGTAACCAGGGGAGAGGCCTCATGTAACTCAAAATATTAATCAGGCTTATGCCATGTTTCAGTCAGGCCAATCACATCAAGTTTATGATCAGTGATTAGTTCATTGACTATGACTGCCTTGGAAGTGAGGGATCTAACATTAAGTATTCCTAGGTATTATCACAGTCTCTTTCAAAAAATGACAGGGATGGAGAAGGTCTTTATTCCAATGAGATTGCTAAGGCAAACACC
>NW_019943241.1:242632-244316 GCF_002910315.2 Salvelinus sp. IW2-2015 | reverse complement strand
TTTTAGGCTAATGTATAGTTTATCTGTATTATTGGATTTTAGAGTAAATACCAAGATCATTCCTTATTTCAAATACATCTACCTTGTGATTTATCCAACACCTCTTCACATTTGTAGGTGACAGTTTTCTCCAGACCATCCAGCCAAACCAACATGAAGTGTATGGAGAGGAGGGTAGTAATGTTCAGTTTTCCTGCAACTACTCCTCAGCATACAGTGTACTGTGGTATAAACAGTATCCAGGATCAGCTCCCCAATTCCTCCTCTTCATCCTCCATGCCTCTAGGACTGTAGTGAGAGCTAAACCTCCATACCCTCACATCCCTGTTAAACTGAACAAATAGAAGACCTGTGTTGATCTAAAGATCTCCTCTGCCGAAATGAAATACTCTGCTCTGTGCTACTGTGTTGTGAAGTCCACAGTGACGAATAACTTATTGACTCAGCAGTGAGCTGAATTTTATGGATGTACAAGCATCTGCTCTCTTCTGTTAGACCACAGTGCCATCAAGTGGATTCTCTCGTGAATAAATCAAATGTATATGATTTTCTTTTGTTTCTACATTGTCAGTAGGAGGAGCTAGAGTATAAAACTCAGGATTAGATTATGAATCCTCAAGATAAAACATGATACTATCATGTTGATTATAGCCAGTTGATGCTGTGCTTTTCATCAGCAGCTGGTGCTTATTCTACACATCCTGCCATCTACAATGTTGTTCTGTTCACTTTTACTCTTCTTTAACTTGAAAGGTAAGTAATTACATTTTCATTGAAACTGAGTGTGATTATGTTAAGGTGTATTTATTTTTAAAATCAAAGACTACAAAGACAATACATGATATAAGTACGAATGTATTTTTCTTTGAAAATGTTTTCACTTAAACTGCATTTGAATTTCATTTAATCTATCATTTGATATTAAAAAACGTTTGAGATAATATATAATATAATGTTTTACAGGTCTCAGTTCTGAACAGGTTTTAACACCCTACACTGATGTAGAAGTGGCTTCAGAAAGGGAAAGAGTTACTCTCTCTTGTAACTACACCTCTTCTAGTGTCACTCTTCAATGGTATCGACAATATCCCAAATCAGCACCACAGTTACTGGTTATGGAACATATGCTTGCAAAAACACCAGGGTTCTCACTAAATCATGACAAAAAAGCCAAACATGTGGATCTAGAGATCTCCTCTGCTGAAGTGACAGACTCTGCTCTGTACTACTGTGCCCTGACAGCCACTGTGACAGGAAACCCAGAAACACTGCACAAAAACCTTCATACGTGATTCATACAATAATGGAGGGAATCTATTCCACCCCCCACACACCCCCCATTCCCACCAGTGGAGGGAACGAGAGATGCAGGATCACTGAAGACAGGACAAATGAGAGGAGAGATTGAGCATCTTTAGAGCAACTGCACTTTGGGGTGGAGCTTGTAGTGAAACTAAGCAGGAATGATCAACAGAAAACCTTGCAGATGAAGTTCGTTTGGAGTATTCAGGTTTTGTTGTGCTATTAGTCACTTTGACTTCCAGCCATAGCCATGTTGTTCATCTGGTCAATTATTATGTTCTCAGTAATAGGTAAGTTATGGCTTTAAAAGTAGTGTCATGTTTTCTATTAAGAAAATTACAACAATACAATTTAATTTTAATAAAATAATTACTCAATGTTC
>NW_019943241.1:237589-241537 GCF_002910315.2 Salvelinus sp. IW2-2015 | reverse complement strand
AATCTCTTCCCATTTGCAGGAGCAGTTATGAGCAAAACTATCGAGCCAAACCAACATGAGTGTATGCAGTTGTGGTAGTAATGTTCTTCTTTCCTGCAACTATTCCTCAGCAGACAATCTACTATGGTATAAACAGTCTCCAGATCAGCTCCCCAATACCTTCTGCTCATCCGCCTCCACTGGGACTGAACATAGAGCTGATTCTCTTGACTCTCGCTTTCTCCGTTTTTTTAACTGGAAATAACAAAGTTGAAAGACCCGTGTGGATCTGGAGATCTCCTTCTGTCTGAAGTGACAGACTCGCCTTCTGTACTACTGTCTGTCCCTGACGCCCACACTGAAGTGACAGATTCTGCTCTGTACTACTGTGCCCTGGCGCCCACAGTGAGAGGAAACCCAGACACACTGTGCAAAAACTTGTCAAGTGTTTTGGGAAGAAACYAATGATAAGGGGAGGAGCTACAGTAAGCAGAAATTAATTGAGATACAGCTAGGCAACAGAGCAGTAAATATTCAGAGAGCCAAGATTATGTTTCTGTAGGCAATGCTGCTGCTCTGCACATKTGTAGGTAAGTGACACTTTCCTGATAATGATGCATTAAAAAATGATATTTTTTAAGTTTAATTTTCTCTTCATTAACGTGTGCATTACAACTAYCCTTTGTTTGTACAGACCACAGATTAGAGAATGCTATTGCTCCTTTAAGAAATTAAGTGCATGGCTTGGAGGGAACCACTGTCACCACATCCTACAACTACTTCTCAACTTCTACAATTGGAAATGTATTCTACTGGTATCATCAAACCAGTGCTGGGAAAATGACAATATTCCATCTATGGATGATAGATACAGACTTCCAAGAGAATTGGTCGTCTAGTAGTCTGTTAGGTTAAATTGAAGATCTCCTCTGCTGAAGTAAAACAACTGCTCTGTACTACTGTGCCATGAAGACCACAGTGACAGGAAACTCAGAAACCTTTSAAGAACCATGGGAGGAAACAGACATATTGTATGACATACATAGATAACATACCTACTGTATGTTATGGGGAGGGACGTATGGCAGAGGAAGGGGTGAACAGCAGTATAGAAACATCAAACAGAAGGAWACTTCCAGAGACTGTTGAGATCTTTCTGTCAGTTTGTCTCTGTTCATCTAGGATGGTGTTGCTGTATTCACTGTTGTTCCTGACCATATTAATTGGTAGGCAATACAATACAATAAAATTCAATACAACACATTGCCATAATTATCCATTTGAAATAAATTCAATTTCAAATACATTTTCATTAACAATTAAATGTATGTGTATTAAAACWATTCTCTATGCAGGTGTCAGTTCTGAGGACCTCACTCAACTCAAGAAAGAGTACTGTTTAGAGGAAACTCTGTTACCCTGTCTAACAACTACTCACAGGAACAAGTTATGTTGGGGTATTAAATATATTGGTGACACCAAGACACAGAAAAAAGGTGAAAAGTTCCTCCTGTACATCTCAGGTTAACAACGTTATAAAGAAGAGCCATAACTCTCTGTAAGCTCACTACGACAATCTTCAATTATGAAGAGTAAATACATTTGGAGTATCTGGTATCTTCCTCTGACTGGAACATTGTAAAGATTCTTGCTCTGTACTACTGTGGTTCGGAGACCCACAGTAGAGGAAAACCCAGATACACTACATAAAAACCCTTACTGCAATAAATTCCTACTTAGTAAACACCAGTAATAGGTCAATTAATTCTGCATACAAATGGATCAAGTCAATGTTCATGTGTAATCCTCATCATATAATGCCTATTTTGTCATCACGATGATAATGTTGATGTAATGTGGGTCAATAGCAGTGTTTACACTGTTGCAACTACTCTGGCTTCATTAGTAAATCGTCTATTGGTATCTCCCAACAATCCCAGATCACGGCTCCCCCCAATTCCTCTACTACACTAGAGTCACCTAAAGCCCTCTGTAGTTAAAGTGATCCTCCATACCCTCGACGGTCTGTTGTTGCGTGGAGTGGAACCGGGGTACCCAAAGCAGACTCAGAACGAGGGGACTGGCAATTGAAGTAACCAAGGTATTTTTTGAAACACAGGGGGAGATGGAGTTCAGGTCAGGGGAAGCTCGGGCGGGTTGCTGGAAACCAGGTGCGGAGGCTGAGGCTGGAGAGAGAAGGGTTGAGACAGGGTAAGCAGGTCCGGAGGGGAATCCAARGGAGTAGTAGAGTGGGGAATCCAGGACAGAGTAGCAGGATGAYGAGACGTGGGACTGGAGACAGGGRCCAGAGTCAGAGCKGGCAGAACTGTAGCGGAGAGGAAAACAGCATCAGGCAAGGAAAACAGGCACAACAAGATAACAGGATCTGAATAGTAACAAACGGCTAGAACCGTAGACTGACTGAGCAGTGATTATGATCTGGCAGGGTGGAAGTGGCAGGGCTGAGTATTTCTAGAGGTCTTGAGTATGGAACAGGTTTCAGCTGGTGGGGATCTGCTCTGACTCCAGCACACCTGTCTCCGCCCACACAATCACACACACACACACAGAGGGAGAGACAACAGGGAGAGTGACGGCAGGTCAAGGAGACACAGGATGAGCAGTAGAGGGTGTTGCAGGAGCAGATGTGACACTGTTAATCTGAATAAACAGAGAATATTTGTGGATCTGGAGATCTCCTCTGCTGAAGTAACAGATTGTGCTCTGTACTACAGTACTACAGTAAATATTTGCAGATTAAGTTGATTTGGMGTATTCAGCTTCTGTTGATCTATTAGTCAGTTTGACTTCCAACCATGTTGGTCATTTGTTCAATTATTATGTTCTCAGTAATAGGTGTGTTATACAGTGGGGCAAAAAAGTATTTAGTCAGCCACCAATTGTGCAAGTTCTCCCACTTAAAAAGATGAGAGAGGCCTGTAATTTTCAACCTCCATCTGCAACTGGATCCTGCGACCTGCCTGATGGGCTCCCCCAGGTTGATAGGTACCGGTATAACCCACACTCCCGCCGCTGATCCTCAACACCAAGGCCCCTTCAGGGGTGTTGGTTCAATCCCACTCCTTAGCTCCTTCCGGAAGTTCCTCACAGGCTGCAAGGTGGCATCCGGCTTGAGTGAGCGTGACGATTGGGACGCAATCGGCAGACCCTTCTCCCTCCTACCTTCCCTAGCCAAACCATTGGTTGTCCGGATGGTTAAGCAGTCAAATCCGTAAACATCCCTGCTAGGGAGGTTACCGCATGTTAGGCTGCCTCATAGGCAACCCACAGCTCACTTTCTCACCAACCGCAAATGTCCCCAATGCTAGTTGAGCTCGTCGGGCGTGCCGTAACCACTCCATCAGACCACGAAGCAACTCCTTGTGCATACTAATGGTGTGGCTCCTTGGGAGGAGATGCGGTAGCGGAGCTTGATCAAAGTCCTGCTGGGTCAGTCATGGCCAGTTTGTACTATAGAACCAAAGGTAAAGACCCACATGCAGACTGTTTGAAGTAACAATGTTTAGTATTTTTAGCAGCAAGGGGCAGGCATAAGACAAAGGTCAACTGCATCACGGGATTCGATAATCCCATGAGTAAGAAGAGTATATATTTTTTTATTTCCCCTTTATTTAACCTTTTTCTCCCCCCTTCCGCTAGCGCGACACTCCTACCGCACATTCCAGCTGAAAAGCCAGACAGCGCAAATTCAAAAAAATATTTTTGGGACTATTTAATCTTTCAACACATTAACAAGTCCAATACAGTAAGAAAGTACACATCTTTGGGTGAATCCAGCCAACCATGTCCGATTTTTTAAATGTCTTCTAACAGGGAAAACACAATATATATTTATGTTAGGCTGCACCACAACAAATAGAAAAAAGCAACAGACTTTTAACACAGCAACAGGTAAATCATGCACAAAATCAATACCAAACTAACCATAAGAACAAACCCACAGAACCA
>NW_019943241.1:218829-237564 GCF_002910315.2 Salvelinus sp. IW2-2015 | reverse complement strand
CCAACATCCCAGATCAGCCCCCCAATCTCTACTACACTGAGTCACCTCAAAGCCCCTGTTAGATTAAGGGATCCTCCATACCCTCGACGGTCTGTTGTTGCGTGAGTTGGAACGCGGGTACCCAAGAGCAGACTCAGACGAGGAGACTGGCATGAAGTAACCAAGGTATTTTTTGAAACACAGGGGGAGATGGAGTTCAGGTCAGGGGAAGCTCGGGCGGGTTGCTGAAACCAGGTGCGGAGGTGAGGCTGGAGAGAGAAGGTTGAGACAGGGGTAAGCAGGTCCGGAGGGAATCCAAGGGAGTAGTAGAGTGGGGAATCCAGGACAGAGTAGCAGGATGATGAGACGTGGGACTGGAGACAGGGCCAGAGTCAGAGCTGGCAGAACTGTAGCGGAGAGGAAAACAGCATCAGGCAAGGAAAACAGGCACAACAAGATAACAGGAGCTGAATAGTAACAAACGGCTAGAACCGTAGACTGACTGAGCAGTGATTTGATCTGCAGGGTGGAAGTGGCAGGGCGAGTATTTCTAGAGGTCTTGAGTATGGAACAGGTTTCAGCTGGTGGGGATCTGCTCTGACTCCAGCACACCTGTCTCCGCCCACACAATCACACACACACACACACAGAGAGGGAGAGACAACAGGGAGAGTGACGGCAGGTCAAGGAGACACAGGATGAGCAGTAGAGGGTGTTGCAGGAGCAGATGTGACACTGTTAATCTGAATAAACAGAGATATTTGTGGATCTGGAGATCTCCTCTGCTGAAGTAACAGATTGTGCTCTGTACTACAAGTACTACAGTAAATATTTGCAGATTAAGTTGATTTGGCGTATTCAGCTTCTGTTGATCTATTAGTCAGTTTGACTTCCACCATGTTGGTCATTTGTTCAATTATTATGTTCTCAGTAATAGGTGTGTTATACAGTGGGGCAAAAAAGTATTTAGTCAGCCACCAATTGTGCAAGTTCTCCCACTTAAAAAGATGAGAGAGGCCTGTAATTTTCATCATAGGTACACTCAACTATGACAGTCAAAATGAGATTTTTTTTCTCCAGAAAATCACATTGTAGGATTTTTAATGAATTTATTTGCAAATTATGGTGGAAAATAAGTATTTGGTCACCTACAAACTTTCTTAAGAGGCTCCTCTTGTCCTCCACTCGTTACCTGTATTAATGGCACCTGTTTTGAATTGTTATCAGTATAAAAGACACCTGTTGTCACGTCCTGACCATAGTGCTTATGTGTTTTGTTTTAGTTTGGTCAGGACGAGCTGGGTGGGCATTTAGTTGTGTTCTGTGTCTAGTTTGTCGTTTCTGTGTTCAACCTAATATGGTTCTCCATCAGAGGCAGCTGTCAATCCTTGTCCCTGATTGAGAATCATATATAGGTGGCTTGTTTTGGTTGGATTTTGTGGGTGTTGTTTCCTGTGTCAGGTTGTTGCACACGCGGACTGTGATGGTAGTTGTTTGTTATTTTGGTATAGTGTCTGTTTCGTGTATATTAAACATGGAAACTTACCACGCTGCACATTGATCCTCCGATCTCTTCTCGCCTCTCCTCGCCGAGGAGGAGGAAGAGCTAGACTGCCGTTACAGAACCACCCACCAATATCGGACCACGCACCAGGCTTCCAGTGCGTCTCCAGAGCCCCCTCCTCCACGCACTCTCCCTGTGGTGCGTCTCCAGCCCAGTACCTCCAGTTCCGGCACCACGCACAAGCCTCCAAGGCCTGTACGCACTGTTCCTTCTCCCCGCACTCGCCCTGAGGTGGTGCCCTCAGCCGACGGTACCACAGTGCCGCGTACCACGCACCAGGCATAGTTGCGCCTCGAGAGTCCAGTGTTCCCTTGTTCCTGCTCCCCGCACTAGCCTTGAGGTGCGTGTCTCCAGTCCGGTACCACCAGTTCCGGCACCACGCACCAGGTCTACTGTGCGCCTCAGCAGGTAGAGTCGGCTGTCTGCCCAGCGCCGTCTGAACTGCCTGCCTGCCCAGCGTCGTGAGCTGCTTGCCTGCCCAGCGTCGGCTGAGCTGCCTGTTTGCCCAGCGCCGTCTGAGCCATCCGTCTGCCCAGCGCCATCTGAGCCATCCGTCTGCCCAGCGCCATCTGAGCCGTCCGCCAGTCAGGAGCCACTAGAGCCGTCCGTCAGTCAGGAGCCGCCAGCCAGTCAGGAGCGCCCAGAGCCGCCAGTCAGTCAGGAGCTGCCAGAGCCGCCAGCCAGTCAGGAGCTGCCAGAGCGCCAGCCATTCAGAGCTGCCACGAGCCGCCAGCCAGTCATGAGCTGCCTTCCTCTGAGGTGCCCTCCAGTCATGAGCTTGCCCTTCCAGTCATGAGCTGCCCTCCAGTCATGAGCTGCCTCCAGTCATGAGCTGCCCTCCAGTCATGAGCTGCCTTCCAGTCATGAGCTGCCGGCCAGTCATGACTGCCTGCCAGTCATGAGCTGCCTGCCAGTCATGAGCTGCCTTCCAGTCATGAGCTGCCTTCCTGTCAATGAGCTGCCCTCCCAGTCATGAGCTGCCCTCCAGTCATGAGCTGCCTTCCAGTCATGAGCCGCCTTCCAGTCATGAGCGGCCCTTCAGCCCGGAGCTGCCCTCAGTCCGGAGCTGCCTTTATGTCCGGAGCTGCCCTTCAGTCCAGGGCTGCCTCCTGTCCGGAGCTTGCCCTCGCCGAGCTGCCCTTCAGTCCGGAGCTGCCCTTCAGTCCGAGCTGCCTTCAGTCCGGAGCTGCCCTTCAGTCCGGAGCTCCCTTCAGTCCGGAGCTACCCTCTCTGTCCTGAGCTACTCTCTGTCTTGAGCGTACCTCTCTGTCTTAGCTACCTCTCTGTCTTGAGCTACCTCTGTTCTTGAGCTACCTCTCTGTCTGGAGCTACCTCTCTGTCTGAGCTACCTCTCTGTCCTGAGCTAGACCTCTCTGTCCTGAGCACTCTCTGTCCTGAACTGTCTCCTTCAATGTAGTGGGGACCTTGGTAAGGAGTCCTAGGCCAAGGTCGGGCGAGGGTCGCCACTCAAAGGACGCTAAGGGGGACAAAGACAATGGTGGAGTGGTGGCCTCGTCCTGCGCCGGAGCCGCACCGCGGACAGATGCCCACCCAGACCCTCCCTTGAGTTTTAGGGGTGCGTTCGGAGTCCGCACCTCAGGAGGGGGGTACTGTCACGTCCCTGACCATAGTGCTTATGTGTTTTGCTTGTTTAGTGTTGGTCAGGACGTGAGCTGGGTGGGCATTCTATGTTGTTGTCTAGTTTGTCTGTTTCTGTGTTCAGCCTAATATGTTCTGTACGGAAGTACAGTTCATGTTTGGGTTCTAAAAAATATCTGAAACTTGAACATCCACGGAGCACCATTAAATCCATTATTCAAAAAATGGAAACAATGTACTGTATGCATACATTTTCTTATCAGATGTACAAAGCACTGTTCAGCTATAAGCGTTGCACATTTGATGGCAATGATCGTGTACTGGGCCGTGCGTCGTGTGTGTGCGGTGTGTGTGTTTGCTGCAAGCACCAGCTTCTTCTTAACACCCCTATTTTAGACAGGCCAGTAATTGGGTGTAACATTAACAGACAATGGCAAATCTGCTGTCCTTCCCTCATTAAATATTGTACTCTAATTCAGTTGCCAACTTCAAGACTTGTTGCAGTATTCTGTGTGTCTTTTTAGAATATGTTTCATTATGAAGTAACAGCAGTTACATGAAAGCTTGGATTTATTATTTTTGTAGTTTTGATTGATATACAGAAAGTGTTCAGGGTATTGGCAGATGGACACAATGGATGTGGCCCAGAGGCTATGTTTTCCCAGCCCCGAGACCCAGAGGCTATGTTTTGTCCAGCCCGAGACCCAGAGCTATGTTTTGTCCAGCCCCCAAAGCAAGAAGGTCTCGGAATTAATTAAAAACCAAACTTTGTCATCGTCACTGTTGAGTCACATTGACTAGAGAATTTATTTGGACCAAAATGTCCTGTAATGTCCTGGACATAGTGAATAGACTCAAGAATGATTGTCTGACACTCTCATGTTTCCTATATGTAGTGGATGGTCACTCTTGCGTTGACGGTGGTACTTGACAGTGATCTTGATGGTGATTTTTGAGTGCTTCTTGAGTACCTTGTGTTTCAGTGTGGAGGGTTGTGTATCTGTCGTTGCAACACTTCCACTCTGTCACGAGTGGAGCACATTGAGAATCAGGAGGTCAAAGGGAGATGGATGTACGCGAGATGAATCTGCAATTATCAGCAACAATAAATAAGAAAAGGGTATGAAACAAATATGAACCATAATCACAGCAATGGCGGGCTTTTGTAAGACTTACTGCAATTATCTTACAATTTTGAGACATGTCACTTGACATAGCTAATATTAAAGAATGTTCCAGAGAAATCATTTTTGTTATACCACCGTTTGAGGTGCTGGTGGATAACTGTATGTAAGATAATTGCAGTAAGTCTTACAAAATTATTTATCCCTTAGGTGTTTTTACTATTTTTGTTGCATTACAACTGTAATTTAAATTAATTTTTATTTGGATTTCATGTAATGGACATACATAAAATAGTCCAAATTGGTGAAGTGAAATTGAAAAAATAACCAATTACCTCAGAAGTCACATAATTAGTTAATAAAGTCCACCTGTGTGCAATCTAAGGAGTCACATGATCTGTCACATGATCTCAGTATATACACCCATTCTGAAAGGCCTCAGTGTCTGCACCACTAAGAAGTGCACCACCAAGCAAGCGAACCATGAAGACCAAGGGACTCTCCAACAGGTCAGGGAAAAGTTGTGGCGAAATACAGATCAGGGTGGGTTATAAAAAAAATATCCAAACTTTGAACATCCCACGAGCACCATTAAATCCATTATTAAAAATGTTTAAGAATATGGCACCAAACAAACCTGCCAAGAGAGGGCAGCCACCAAAACTCACAGACAGGCAAGGAGGGCATTAATCGAGAGGGCAACAAAGAGACCAAAGATAACCCTGAAGGAGCTGCAAAGCTCCAAGCGGAGATTGGAGTATCTGTCACAGAACTGGGCTTTACGGAAGAGTGGCCAGGAAAAAAAGCCATTGCCTTATAAACAGAAAAAAATAAACAAACATTTGGTGTTTGGTGTTTGCCAAAAGGCATGTGGGAGACTCCCCAAACATATGGAAGAAGTACTCTGGTCAGATGAGACAAAATTGAGCTTTTTGGCCAGCTCAAGGAAAACGGCTATGTCTGGCGCAAACCCACACACTCTCGTCACCCCGAGAACACATCTCCACAGTGAAGCATAGGTGTGGCAGCATATGCTGTGGGTATGTTTTTTCCTGGCAGGGACTGGGAAACTGGTCAGAATTGAAGGAATGATGGATGGCGCTAAATACAGGGAAATTCTTGAGGGAAACCTGTTTCAGTCTTCCAGATATTTGAGACTGGGATGAAGGTTCACTTCCAGCAGGACAATGATCTTAAGCATACTGCCTAAAGCAACACTTGAGTTGTTAAGGGAAAACATTTAGATGTTTTGGATGCCTAGTCAAAGCTCAGACTTCAATCTAATTTAGATCTGTGGTATGGCTTAAAGATGTCTGACACCAGTGGAACCCATGCAACTTGAAAGAGCTGGAGCTGTTTTGCCTTGAAGAATGGGCAACAATCCCGGTGGCTAGATGTGCAAGCTTATAAGAACATACCCAAGAGAACTTGCAGCTGTAATTGCCACAAAAGGTGGCTCTACCAATATGACTTTGGGGTGGGGGTGAATATTCATGCGCGCTCAAGTTTTCTGTTTGTTTCACAATAAAAAATATTAGCATCTTCAAGGTGGTCAGGCATGTTGTGTAAATCAAATTGATACAAACCCCCAAAATCTATATATCATTTATTCTATATAGCCCATCTGTTTTTAGATAATACTCTACACAATACCCTACAAAATCTGTAGTTTCAACTGCTAACGTTATAATGCACCCCATTACAAACCGCGAAGACTGAGATAATATACAGTTTTAGCTATATTCTTCACTGTTACAGCAAATTTATACGTTCAGTTAGATCTACTATAAACAAACTACTGTAGTCCTCAAGAGAACATGCTCGAATTAAAACACACAAAATTAGTCATTTCTTGATATTCAGGGTAAAACATATGTTACATCGAATTTCTCCAGCCCCCATCCCTCTACTTGTTTACCGAATGGGCATGATGACGTCCTTGTATTAATTTTTAACTATCTATGCTTATAACTGCCCCGTTGAACTCCTCAACGCCAAGACTTAGTTATTATCTTATACGAGTATAAGATAAGGAACTTGTCTGATGCAAGCTTATTAACGATTAATTTTTAAAAAAAATATCATGTAAGTCCAATATAACTTTTTAGCAAAGCCAAAATTTATCTTAATAGAGCAACAATATATAAAACGCCTAAATTCACTAACTCTCTCACTGGTATTTAGACTCTACCGCAAGAAACGAAAGTTGAACTATAAAAGCAGACACACCATAAACACTAATACAAATTAACTACTGCTATACCTATTCTTATGCTTAAATGTGATGCAACTTCTCAATTTATTGCGATACGTATTCTCTTGAAAGGCATAGCATCTCTTTCTACTTTTTCAACTTATCACTACACTTTTACCCAAAACATACAAATTCACCAACACTGAGTAGCGTATTTTCCATTCAATAATTCATCTATCTATCACATACGTTACATTAATCTCACAATCACATAGATAGAATCACTAATTCACTCTGCAAATTAACAAAAAAGTGATTTTCAAACATAACTTCACATCCTCAGAAAAATAGATCACACAACTACGTCATTTATCACTTACAAAATCTATCTTATAGAATATCTCTCCCACATTCAATCCAAAGATATATTCCTACACCAATACTACTCATAGGCACCCATATTCTATAAACTAGACAGGATACCTCTAGTGCGTGCGTACCCGCCACATACGGTGTGTAAAGCCATAGATTAGTTCATTCTGTTCCTGTTACTCTTTCCTCCGTCCGGCACTCTTTTGTACTTTTGCGTTCGACCTGTTTAGCCCTAAATTTCAAAGTGGTCAACCAACTGTAATTGACTCGCCACATATATCTCTATCTGCTTAGGCTCAAACTGGACACTATGAGTGTTTTGGTGTGACCATCCATTTCAGTCTGCTTAAGTCTCACGTGAGAGGTTATTAGCGTATCAAGAGCAGTGGTATGCCAAGAGTGCAGCACTAAGATACCTGCGCCCTCTCAGTTAGAGATCCGTGGAAAAATGATTTGGCATGGCGCCCTCCAGAGGCCCGCAAAAGGAATATACAGGCTCCTAACCATGTCTGAGAGCATCGTCGGACGTGTGGTTCCACCGTGTCCGAGTTCAACGGACGTTGGCAGTCGTACTCCGCTTACTATTATGCAGCGACAGAGGTGTGCATGTCGCCGTACGCCCTAGTACCAGTCCATGGCCATGTAGCTTCTTCTGCGCAGCTAGGACTCGTGTAGTTTTGTACCAATGTATCAGTATTGTCAGAGTAGTAGTTGTAAAGTTCCACTCTCCTATGCTCATAATGTATTCTCCAGGCTCACACTCCAGTCATAGAGCGGCGCGTCGTCTTTGCTCACTCGCTTTCGCGCATACCCGTATTGAAAATAAGAATTGTACCGGTAGCATCCTAAAGTCATGAGGACTTATAGAACTACGTCTCTACAACACTTACCCCCTAAACCAATTACTAACTAAATTACAAAGATATATTTCAAGCAAAAGACTTTTGATAACAGCTCGTTATAGCAGCAAAGCTCCGAACTCCTGTACAGATAATACCCAGTATTAATAAACTCACAAAATCTAGCTACCATAGGACAGGAGATGTTGCAATGAAACTGCAAACACTCTCAGACGTAGCAACAAATAAATCTCCTCTCTCTCCTCAATGCATATTTTTCGATACCCTAGAAGAAAAGGAGCACCAAACTTTCCGTAGTGCAATCTCTCAACTAGTAATCACACCCTAGCGCTCGCCTGGATTTGTGTGCCGAGAGAGATCGCTGAGATCTTCGGCTCTACAGGTTGGTATCCATTTTACAAACTAAGTATCACAGGAAGTGAGTCGCACAATAAATCTCTCTAGCATACAGTTCTGTTATAATAAGCAAAATGTTAGACACATTGTCATGCAAATAATGATACAACTTGTTCTAATAATTCAGTGAGAGTGAAATCATTCCAACAATAAGCGAGAGTTACAAATGAGACCGATTTCCCACCCCCCTCCCTTTTTATTTCACTGCTGTCCTTTACACAGCTGAACTAGTCAAACGTACATGGAAGGAGTTGTTAAATCTAATATCAAACAATAATCTTATTTTCTATACCGCCCATGTAAACCGAGAAGGAAAAGACCAAAGCAAGCCATCCATGGGATACACATGAGAAGTAGGCACCCACCTTTCCTTAGTCGAAGATATAACACGAATATATAAATTATGGACAAAATACAAACACACGCCCTCACAACTAAAGTACGAACCGATCAAACACTCGCGCATACCAAGCGGAGACGCTCGATAGGAGTCGCAAAAACAAACAATAGATCAATTACCTCGTTCCCTCCTTCAAACATAGTTATATCATAACGGTGGAGTAGCTAAGGCAACACTTATTTCCCTAGGTGCACTGCTTCAGGAGCAGTAGTTAGCACCATAACATAAACAGGTCATAACTGTAATAGCATGTCATATGATGAGACTCACTGTCAAAACTAAGGAATACATCTTATCTGTCAGACAGATTTTTAGATTCAGATCTCTGAAATGCACTCTAACTACTAACATTTAGTCCTTATGTAGCAGCTGCACAAAAAACAGTTTTGTTTCTTGGCAGTAACAAAAATCTTATATATACATGTTTCGAGCAGTTCGACTAAGCATCGCAAATACAGTATCCATATAGGGTCTAAAAACACTGAAAGTGACCTAGAAGACTTTGATAGCGAACAATACAGCAAAGCATATCTACTATTCATTGAAATGCCACAGCACTGCGTCAAAGTTAAACGAGACGATTGTCACTTCCAATGTGTGTAGACTAGTCTATTGAATCAAGATACAGCATTAGTAGACTCAACTGTACCAGAAGCACTCATGTTTCTTACAGCCTTTCAACGGCTAAGCTGTAGCAACTGATTATAACAGTGGAAAAGCCCACAGGATTCTAGTGTGAACCATATTGGGGATTCTAACAAGCCATTCATACAAGTACACCAGAGTATAGTGCTTCGTATTCATACTCTGAAAAGACAGTTTATCGCTCCACGTTGAGATCCAAATACATCCTAACCAAAGTAAATTATGATGTTTAATAATATCGTACATAGAGATATATATCTAGGTATAAATGGGCTCAGTAGGTTTCGTTGTACATCTAAGAATAACTTAACACCTCTAATGTATGGATAATGTCAGGAAAATGTCACACAGAAGTAGATATTATATTATTAGCACCTAACACACAGGACTTAATAATCCCTTTTAATTCAAGACAGTTTAAGGAAGCGAACAATCATTAACCAGTAGATAAGAAGTACAAATCGATGTGTCCAATTATAATTGACTAATACAATTAATGCACATATATATGGGCACTATATCTCTATAGAAAAATATTATAAAATAATAAAATTATATTATATCCAAGACGCGTCAGGACGCAGCTTGCCAAAGAAGCTATCATGCAGATCTGTTCTCTTATCACTAATGAGATGGGTTCAATTTATGTGGTTGGTATGGGGAATTATGTGTTCCTTACATAGTAGGAGTCATGTGTTTTTAGAACCGTTAATGCTCCCAGATCAGATACGACAGATGAGTAAGAATTCATAAGTTTGCAGGTTGAGCTAGAGCTAATATGGCACAATTATTGTATTTACACACTTTAAGTACCAACACATTCTCGGTTTCTAGTGGCTTGATGGCCAAAGCGACTCCAATATTGTTGAGTTTGCCTTACCGCTGGTGAAAAACGCTGGGTGAAAACTAGAAAGCAGTGGATAGATGACATCAATTATACTTGGCAAACGATATCAGGTACATGTAATCGCATATGAGTATATAACATCATAAGCCAAAAGAGCGGATGTCCGATAAAGCCCACTCCATGAATTAACGCTGGCTAAATATTTTTTATTGTGAAAGCAGAAACAGAAACTTTGACTGCGGCATAATAGTTCACGCCCCCACCCCCAAAGTCAAAAAAAGAAAAAAAAAAAAAAAAAAAAAAAAAAAAAAAAAAAAAAAAACCAAAAAAAAAAAAAAAAAAAAAAAAAAAAAAAAAAAAAAAAAAAAATACTTGGTTAGAGCCACCTTTGTGGAGGCAATTACAAAGCTGCAAGTCTCTTGGGTATGTCTCTATAAGCTTGGCACATCTAGCCACCGGGATTGTGCCCCATTCTTCAAGGCAAAACAGCTCCAGCTCCTTCAATTGGATGGTTTCCACTGGTGTACAGCAATCTTTATGACCATACCAGCAGTTTCTAAATTAGATTGAAGTCTGGAGCTTTGACTGGCCATCCAGAAACATCTAAATGTTTTCCCTTAACAACTCAAGTGTTGCTTTGAGCGTAGTGCTTAAGATCATTGTCTGCTGGAAGGTTGAACCTTCATCCCAGTCTCAAATATCTGGAAGACTAAACAGGTTGTTCCCCTTCAAGAATTTCCCGCGTATTTAGCGCCATCCATCATTCCTTCAATTCTGACCAGTTGGCCCGAGTCCCGTGCCAGTTGAAAAACTACCCACAGCCATGATGCTGCCACCGACCATGCTTCACTTGGAGATGGTTTCTCGGGCGGTGCGAGACGGTGTTGGGTTTCCGGCCAGACATAGCGTTTTCCTTGATGGCCAAAAACTCAATTTTGTCTCATTGACCAGAGTTACCTTCTTCCATATGTTTGGGGAGTCTCCCACATGCCTTTGGCAAACACCAAACACCAAATGTTGTGATATTTTTTTCTTTAATTAAGCAATGGCTTTTTTTCTGGCCACTCTTCCGTTAAAGCCAGTTCTGTGGGGGACAGATACTCCAATCTCCGCTGTGGACGCCTTTGCAGCTCCTTCGGTTATCTTTGGTCTCTTTGTTGTCTCTGGATGAATGCCCTCCTTGCCTGGTCTGTGAGTTTGGGGGGCTGCCCTCTTTGGCAGGTTTGTTGTGGTGCCATATTCCTTAAACATTTTTTAATAATGGATTTAATGGGGCTCCGGTGTAGTTCAAAAGTTTGGGATATTTTTTTTATAAACCCCACCCTGATCTGTTATTTTGCCACAACCTTTGTCCCGTACCTGTTGGAGAGCTCCTTGGTCGTCATGGTTCCCGCTTGCTTGGTGTGCCACTTGCTTTAGTTGGTGTTGCAGACACTGAGGCCTTTCAGAGGGGTATATAATACTGAATCATGTGACAGATCATGTGACTCTTAGATTCACACAGGTGGACTTTATTTAACTAATTATGTGATTCTGAGGGTAATTGGTTTTATTTTTTTCAATTTCACTTCACCAATTTCGACTATTTTATGTATGTCCATACATGAAATCCAGATAAAAATTATGTTTAAATTCACAGGTGTAATGCAACAAAATAGTAAAAAACACCTAAGGGATAAATAATTTTGTAAGACTTACTGCAATTATCTACATACAGTTACTCCACCAGCACCTCACACGGTGCGGTAAAACAAAAATGATTTCTCTGGAACATTCTTTATGATTAGCTATGCAGTACATGTCTCAAAAATGTAAGATATTGCAAGTAAGTCTTACAAAGCCCAGCATTGCTGTGATTTATGGTATTCATATTTGTTGCATACCCTTTCTTATTATTTGTTGCTGATAATGTGCAGATTCATCCGGCTAATCCATCTCCCTTTGACCTCCCTGTTCTCATGTGCTCCACTGTGACAGAGTGAGTGTTTGCACGACAGATACACAACCCGTCCACACTGAAACACAAGTAACTCAAGAAGCACTCAAAATCACCTATAAGATCACTGTCAATACCACCGTTCAACGCCAAGAGTGACCACTCCACACATAAGAAAACCATGAGAGTTGTCAGACATCAATGTCTTGAGTCTATTCACTATGTCCAGGAAATTACAGGACATTTTGGTCCAAAATAATTCTCTAGTCCAATTGACTCAGACAGTGACGATGACAAAGTTTGGTTTTTAATTCAATCCGAGCCTTCTTTGCTTTGGGGGCTGGACAAAACATAGCTCTGGGTCTCGGGCTGGACAAAAACAGAGCCTCTGGGTTCGGGCGTGGACAAAACATAGCCTCTGGCCACATTTCCATTGTGTCCATCTGCCAATACCCTGAACACTTCTTGTATATCAATCAAAAACTACAAAGATAATAAAATCCAAGCCTTCTTCATGTAACTGCTGTTACTTCATAATGAAACATATTCTAAAAAGAACCACAACAGAATACTGTCAACAAGTCTTGGAAGTTGGCAAACTGGAATTTAGAAGTTAACATTATTTTATATGAAAGGACAGCAGATTTGCCATCTTGTCTGTTAATGTTACACCAATTACTGGCCGTCTAAAAGTAGGGTGTTAAGAGAGAGCTGGTGCTGCAGCAACACACACCGCAACCACACGGCACGGCCCAGACACGATCACGTGCCATTCAAATGTGCAACGCTATAGCTGAAAACAGTGCTTTGTACATTCTGATAAGAAAATGTATGCATTACAGGACATTGGTTTCCATTTTTAATAATGGATAATGTGTGCTCCGTGGGATGTTCAAGTTCAGATAATTTTTTGTAGAACCCAAACAATGACTGTACTTCCTACAGACCATATTAGGCTGAACACAGAAACAGACAAACTAGAACCACAACATGAATGCCCACCACTCACGTCCTGACCAACACTAAAACAGCAAAACACATAAGCATATGATGTCAGGACTGACAGTACCCCCTCCTTGAGGTGCGGAGCTCCGAACGCACCCCTAAACTCAAGGGGAGGGTCTGGGTGGGCATCTGTCCGCAATGTCCGTGGCGGCTCCGGCGCAGGACGAGGCCACCACTCCACCATTGTCTTTGGCCCCCTCCTTAGCTTCCTTTGAGTGGCGACCCTCGCCCCCGACCTTGGCCGAGACTACCTTACCAAGGTCTCCCTACATTGAGGAGACAGCTCAGGACAGAGAGGTAGCTCAGGACACGAGAGGTAGCTCAGGACAGAGAGCGTAGCTCAGGACAGGAGAGGGTAGCTCAAAGACAGAGAGTTAGCTCAAGACAGAGAGGTACTCAAGACAGAAGGTAGCTCAAACAGAGAGGTTAGCCAAAGACAGAGAGTAGCTCAGGACAGAAGTAGCTCGGATGAAGGCAGCTCCCGGCTGAAGGGCAGCTCCGGACTTGAGGGCGCTCCGGATGAAGGGCAGCTCCGACTTGAAAAGGGACCTCCGGACTGAGGGCAGCTCCGGACAGGGAGGAGCCCTGGGACTGAAGGGCAGCTCCGGATAATGGCAGCCTCCGGACTGAGGGCAGCTCCACGGGCTGAGGGCCGCTCATGATGGAAGGCGGCTGCAGACTGAAGGCAGCTCATGACTGGAGGGCCAGCTCATGACTGAAGAGGGCAGCTCATGAAGAAGGCAGCTCATGATGGAAGGCAGCTCAATGACTGGCAGGCAGCTCATGACTGGCAGGCAGCTCATGACTGGCGGCAGTCATGACTGAAGGCAGCTCATGACTGGAGGGCACTCATGATTGGAGGCAGCTCATGACTGGAGGGCAGCCATGACTGGGGGGCAAGCTCATGATGAGGCAGCTCATGACTGAAGGCAGCTTATGACTGGCTGGCGGCTCGTGGCAGCTCCTGAATGACTGGCGGCTCTGGCGAGCTCCTGACTGGCTGGCGGCTCTGGCAGCTCCTGACTTGACTGGCGGGGGGGCTTTCCCTTGGCGGCTCCTGACTGGCTGCGGCTCCTGACTGACGACGGCTCTAGTGCTCCTGACTGAGCGGACGGCTCAGGATGGCGCTGGGCAGGACGGATGGCCCTCAGATGGCGCTGGGCAGACGGATGGCTAGACGGCGCTGGGCAGACAGGCAGCTCAGACGACGCTGGGAGCAAGCAGCTCAGACGACGCTGGGCAGGCATGGCAGTTTCAGACGGCGTGGCGACAGCCGACTCTGACCTGCTGAGGCGACAGGATAGACCTGGTGCTGGTGCCGGAACTGGTGTAGGTAGGACTGGAGACACGCACCTCAAGGCTTAGGCGGCGGGAGCGGTTAGAACAGGGCAGCACTGGACTTCTCGAGGCGCCTACTACAGGCTCGGTGCGTTAACGTGTGGTACCGGCACTGTCCGGTACCGGGCTGAGGCATGCACCATCCACGGGCTGAGTTGCGGGAGAGGAAGGGATACAGTGGCGCTAAAAGGGCTCTGGAGGCGTGGTGCGTCCGTGCCGGAACTGGAGGTACTGGCTGGGACACGCACGCACAGGGGAGGTGCGATGGAGGGAGGGGCTTGGGACCGCACTGAAGCCTGTGCGTGGTATCCGATATTGGTTGGGTGTTTTCATGTAACGGCTTAGTCTGCTCTTCCTCCTCCTCGACGAGAGAGGCAGCAGAAGGATCGGCAGGGAAAATAATTTTCAATGTGCAGCGTGGTAAGTTCCATGATTTATTACACGAAAACAAAGACACTATTACCCAAACATAACCAAACAAACTAACCATTCACAGTCCCGTGGGGGCACAAACACTGACACAGAAACAACCACCGCACAAAATCGCCACACAAACAGGTCCACCTATTATATGGATTCTCAATCAGGGACAAGGATTGACAAGCTGCTCATGATTAGAACCATCATTAGGCGAACACAGAAACAGACAAACGGACAACAAATAGAGTGCCCACCCAGCTTCACGTCCGACCAAACACTATAACCAAAACACATAAGCACATGGTCAGGACGTACAACAGGTGTCTTATATGATACAAGTTCAAAACAGGTTGCCATTAATCAGGTAACGAGGGAGGACAAGAGGACTTCTTTAAGATTTGTAGTGGACCAAATACTTATTTTCCACCATAATTTGCAAATAAATCATTAAAAATCCTCAATGTTGATTTCTTGGAAAAAAATCTCATTTTACTGTTCATAGTTGAGTGTACCTATGATGAAAATGGAGGTGTTTAGTCCCAGGGTCCTTAGCTTATTGATGAGCTTTGAGGGCACTATTGTGTTGAACACTGAGCTGTAGTCAATGAATAGCATTCTCACGTAGGTGTTCCTTTATTCCAGGCAGGAAAGGGCAGTGTGAAGTGCAATAGATATTGCATCATCTGTGGATCTATTGGGGTGGTTAGCAAATTGGAGTCGGCCTTGGGTTTCTGGGATAATGGTGTTGATGTGAGCCATGACCAGCCTTTCAAAGTTCTTCATGGCTACAGACGTGAGTGCTACGGGTCGGTAGTCATTTAGGCAGGTTACCTTCGTGTTCTTGGGCACCGGCACTATGGTGGTCTGCTTCAAACATGTGGGTATTACGGACTTGGACAGGGAGAGGTTGAAAATGTCAGTAAAGACACTTGCCAGTTGGACAGCGCATGCTCACAGTACACGTCCTGGTTATCCTTCTGGCCCTGCAGTGTTTATTGTAATTTTTCCAGTACATATGTGGCAATTATTTATTTCAGAAGGAGCCAGCAAAACTAGTGCACTCTATATGTGCTCTGGGTCATTAGACACAATTAGACATGCACATGTCTGGGGTTGAACACAACTGGTTATTCCTGTAACTGTGTTATGGCCTACTATGTACTGTTGCTATGGTTACACCTCTTGGGTTTTTTCCAGAGTTAGCAGGATGACATGTCTGGTTATTTTTGTAAAGTACCAAGGACAGTGGCTAGGGTCCTTCATGTATGAACCTGTCTTAGTCGAAAATATGTCTGTCTATTTTAACTATTTCTGTGGCTCTACGGGTTCCATGCCCTAATATGAAACCAAATTAAACTTAGTGCAAGGCAATAAGATAACTGTGGCTAAATGCCAGAGGGGATGAGTTATTAAGAGGAGTTACTATGAATAATGTATAAAACATGTGTGCCAAGACTGGAAAGGGAGTTGTATTCATGAACCAGCTCGGCTTTTATGTTGTAATAAAAGTATATTTGAACTCACAGGCTCCGGTGTTTTGTGAAATATTGATTGACTGAATATTTCCACAAACCTTTTTAGTTTAATTTAGCTCGTCTAGGTCATGCGCTCTATCACTGGGCAGCATCTCGGCTTGTGCTTCCCTATTGTAGGTCGTAAATGGTTGCAAGCCTCTTGCACACTCCGACGAGCGTCAGCAGCCAGTTGTGACAATTAGTCTTAAGGCCATGTATTTGATGCTTCTCCTGATTTGATAGGTTCATCGGAGCATAGCGGAGATTTCTTCATAATTCCCGCCTTGAACGTGGCAAGCTCATAGCTTATTCGCTCAAGTGTGGATGTTAGCCTGTAAATCCATGGCTTCTGGTTGGATTGTACGGTAAACGGTTCCGATATAGGGCACAGCCGTCATCAATGCACTTATTGATGAAGCCAATGATGAGTGTGGATGTAACTCCTTCAAATGCCCTTCAGCGAACCCCAGAACATATTCCAGTCTTTGCAAGCAAAACGGTCCTGTAGCTTAGCATCTTCTTCATCTGACCACTTTTTTATTGATCTAGTCACTGGTGCTTCCTGCTTTAATTGTTGCTTGTAAGCAGGAATCAGGAGGATAGAATTATGGTCAGATTTGCCAAATGGAGGGCGAGGGAGAGCTTTATATGCTTCTCTGTGTGGAGTTAAGGTGATCCAGTGTTTTTTCCCCCTCTGGTTGCACATTTAACATGTGATAGAAATTTGGTGAAATGGATTTAAGTTTCCCTGCATTAAAGTCCCCGGCTATTAGGAGCGCCACCTCTGGGTGAGCGTTTTCTTGTTTGCTTATGGCGGAATACAGCTCATTCAATGCTGTCTTTGTGCCAGCTTCTGACAGTGGTGGTACGTAAACAGCTATGAAAAATACAGATGGAGCAGTGCTAGTGTAGAGAAAAAAACTATATTTAACCTCTTTAGTGGATGTGACATTAGTCTGTAAGCAGAGTGACACATAGTGATACACAGAGAAACTTCAGAGAGTGAACGCATGCAAACATTAGTCTGAAAATAGAGATATCAATCAGTGTATTGATCATTCTGATTATGATGACAGGTAAACAATATCTAAAAAAATATGTCAATGCATCCACTCAGATTATTCAATAAATATATTTCTAATCATTTAAATTTGAATAATTAATTTTTAATTGGCTATATTCCCTTTTCTTCCTGCAGGAATGGTATCTGGAGATAGTGTGACTCCTGATAAGGAGGAGTACACCCCCACTGAGGGATCATCAGTGTCTCTCTCTGAGCTGTACATATGAAACCAGCAGCAGTAACATCTACCTTTACTTGTACCAACAATACCCTAACCAGGCACCTCAGTTTCTACTGTATAAAGGTGCAAGAGCAAATAGTGTTGACCATATCTCTAGTCATCGGTATGAATCTACATGTCCCAAACGTCAACTACACTCATGATGAACCAAGTAACTCTGGCAGACACAGCTTCTACTACTGTGCCCTGAAGGGTGCCCAGTGATACAGAGTCTCTGAGAGGATGTATAAAAACTAGTAAACTGATAAATGACTTGTTTTAGATGAGCTTGTTAGTCATTTCAAGACCACAGTTCATTATCAGACTCATAGCAACAGTGTGTCTGTAAATCACATTATTGTGGTTGTACCTGATGTTAGAGTAAGTAAAACACATGTAGGAAACAAACAAAAAACATTTTTCTTCCTGTTATTCATTCACTTCAAAAGATCCTCTGAAAATGAGTTGTGTTGTGTTTAGAGGAGGAGCTAGTATGAGAATGAAAAGGAGACACTCAAAATGGCATGAAGGCCTTTCCTCAGTGCATTGTAAGCTTGTCTCTCTAACAATAACCATGCTGTGCTGCTTCACCTAGTTCTTTTTAACATTTGTGGATAAGTAAAATACATTTATCAGTAATGATGATGTGTAATGATTTCCTCACAAGCTTGGAAAAACAACACACAAGCTTTGACCAGGCAAAGATAACTTTAATTTCATGTCAGTTTTTTGCAGGTGAAAGTTGTGCGGATGAAATTTTCAGTCTTAAGGAGGATGTGATACATGATGGCAGTGTCAAGCTTTCCTGCAACTACACATTTTCTGGAGGAGGCAGTGTCTTATGGTATCACCAATATAGCACATCTGCTCCCCAATGCATCCTCCTCCTCTCAGTGTATTCATAATCTGCTGAGACAACAGTTATCCACAGATCCACAGATCCACAGTATCCACAACTGTCAGTTAACAGCCGAACGTGTGGATCTGATCTTCTCCTCTGCTGAAGTGACAGACTCTGCTCTGTACTACTGTGCACTGAGGACCACAGAGACAGGAAATGCAGACACACTGTACAACAACTGTACAGAAGCAGCGGATAACAATGATTACTGTGAACTGTTTCAGATCTTTTTATCAAAGGACCATTTGTGATGTTTATGGGACATATTGGAGTGCCAACAACAGAAGCTCGTCAAAGGTAAGGCATGAATTATATTTTTATTCTGTGTTTTGTGTCGCTCCTGCAGGGTTGAAATGTT